>NC_048587.1:41379473-41399473 GCF_013265735.2 Oncorhynchus mykiss
GATGTTAAAGCAGATGCAGTGTAATGCTTGTGTTGCTCCAGCAGTGCAGTAAATGGTACAATGCGGATACACAAATAATCCCAAGAAATAAAGTGAACAAAAAAGAACAAGAAGGAAGAAATTAAGAAATGTCAGAACAAGCAATGTCAGAGTCCGGAACATAAATATGCCAAGAAATTTTTCTACTGAGTTATTTGTGTGTGTGTCTGTGCGTGTGTGTGTAGCTCAGTACATGTAGGCCAAGTACATAAACCCTAAAGCTTGTTCCTAACAGAACTCTCATGCCAAACTTTATTTTTCTCTCTCTTGTTCTTCTTTCTCTCAGCTCTTCTTTTTCTCTCTCCAGCCCTCTACTCTGATTTGAAGTTGAGTTTCAGGGTTTTGGGGCAGAGTAAATATTTCATGTAAGGCTGTCTGAACTCTGATCTGAAAGAGCAAAAGAGAGAGTCTTCAGAAGACTGGCCATGGTCAACCCTTTCCTGACAATCTCTCTCTTTCTCTCTCTCTCTCTCTCTCTCTCTCTCTCTCTCTCTCTCTCTCTAGCTCGTTCTCTCCCTCTTTGTATCTCTCTCTCTCTCCATTAAGCCAGTGCCTGGCAGATCTGTCCAGACAGCGGTGAGGAAAACGAGAACTAAATTAAATTTAACGGCAATTTAAAAAGATGGCAGAGGAAGAGTGAGCCTTATCAAGGAGCTTTATCCCCTTCTTTCTGCCCCCTCTTTTTCTTTCAACTTTCACAGACCTACTAAATCTGAAGATATTGCCTTTTTACGGTGGAGGTTGTGTGTGTGTGTGTGTGTGTGTGTGTGTGTGTGTGTGTGTGTGTGTGTGTACTTGCATGCATGTTTATGTGTGTGTGTACTTGCATGCATGTTTATGTGTGCGCATGACACTCTTCACTCACCGATACTGTAGTGGCGGTGAGGGTGGGTGTGTTGTTCTCGTTGCCGGTCTGTTCGCTGTGTGTCTGTGTGGCTGCGTACAGCGTTAGGGCGTGCTCAGCCACTGCACTCTGCCCCGTGTAGTCTGCCGGCGGGTGGGGGTGAGGAGGGTGGGGGGCGGTGTACTCCGCTGGGATACCGTTCTGGGGGGGAGGGGGGTACTGGGCTGGTGGGTAGGGCTGGGCCATCGCTTCAGGAGGGGCTGGTGCCTCTTGGTTACCCTGAAGAGAGAGAGGTAGAGAGAGAGAGGGAAAGGGAAAGAGAATGGTTCATCATTATCGGCCAAGCAGTGTACAAAGCTGAGTACACACTACGAAAAGAGAGTTCCTCAAGGGTTCTTTGGGAAGGGTGATGGTTCTTTGTGGGACCATACTGACCCAAATAACCTTTTGAGCCCTTCAATGGTTCTTTGCAGTTCAGAATATTATTCTTTCCTCTTTTAGTGATAATTCAAATGTCAGGGCAGCAGCGGGTGATTTGCTTACATCTGTTTTTGTGAAACTGTGAGTGAGAGTCATTCCAGTTGATCTAATGTGTTGTGTTCTGATATTACATGTTAGATATGACTATGGCCAGTGACAGTGTCTTGAGAAAGACTCACATATGGTCTTGTGTCAATTGAGAACTGACATCTAAATCAGTGGTTATCAAACCTCTCCTAGCACACCTGATTCAACTTGACAATTAACACAATAATAACACATATGGACTTTAAACAATACAATGTGGCTGACCAGAATTTTAAAAAACCTGTATGGTTCTTCAAAAGGATCTACAAAGAACGTCTTTATAGAACCATTGTCCATAAAGATTCTATAAAGAACCATAAGAAAGAGTTCTACATAGCCCCCAAAAGGATTGTAACCATATCAGAATGCTTTTTTGGTGCTATCTAGCATATATTATTAATGGTTCTTTATAGGACCGTAGGAAATACTATAGTTCTACTCTATATAGCACCAAAAAGGGATCCACTATGGTTAAGAGCTTTAAAAAAACGTATTTGGCACTATATAGAACACATTAGTGTGTGTGTACCATTTCAAATAAGAGACCACACGTGATTTCCCGACCCTGTCCTCGGGGACCGACAGGGCCACGTTCAGTAGTCAAACGTTGTCAAACGTTGCAGAAAGAAATGCCACCAATAGAGAGGACGTGATTCGTTATTATTATACATGCCATAGAGGCATGTTTGTTGTACATAGCATATTTCTATCTGAACGTTCCAAAACGTTGGGTCCTGCTGAACACACCCCAAATGTGGAGAGGGTTGGGAACTACTGCTACCAGTGTGAGAGAGTGAAGAAACAGAAGGGTGGGAAAGGGAAGGAGGATGGGTCGAAACAGAGAGAGACAAAAACTCAGTTTGGTCTGTCTATTTAAATTGAGTTAAATGATCACCCACGGTTTTGCAATAAAAACCCACAAGTGTTAAGAATGAGAAATGACACAAGCAATAAATGCCCTGTCTCTCTGTCCCTCAATAAAATGCCAGGAGAGAGATGCTCAAATCTAATCAACACACACAGCAGACAGACAGCAGTCACACACACACACTCACTCACTCACTCACACACACAGCAGTAACACAGGGCAGACAAAATTGTGAAAATAGCTGATGAAATAGAGAAAATGTGTGTGATCCAACACGGAGAGGGATATCCTATTAGCTCTCATGGTAGATAAGCAGACTGTTTGATCATTACAAGACACACTGTTTATTTAGTGGAACATTGCTTGATAGACAGACACGCACGCACACACACACACGTTGGCCATCACTTAATATAGCTTCCACCCGGTTACTCAACCCTGCACCTTAGAGGCTGCTGCCTTATGTACATACATGGAATCACTGGTCACTTTAATAATGGAACACTAGTCACATTAATAATGTTTACCTACTGCTTTACTCATCTCATATGTACGGTATATACACCGTATTCTATTCTACTGTATTTTAGTCAATGACACTCCGACATTGCTCGTCCTAATAGTAATTTCTTAATTCCATTCTGTTACTTTTAGATTTGTGTGCATTGTTGTATATTGTTAGATGCTACTGCACTGTTGGAGCTAGGAAGACAAGCATTAAGCTACACCAGCAATAACATCTGCTAAATATGTGTATGTGACCAATAAAATTGGATTTGAGCTACACATTCCCACACATTCTAAATGGGGGGTGGAGGGGTCTAAATGGCTCTCCTGAAAGAGACTGACCAAAGATCAATTAACTGATACATTTTGGATTCTAACCTTTGATTTGAATTACAGGTTTTAATGTATCTCAGCTCTCTTCACTGACATGGGAATTTCTTCCCTCAGCTTTTCAACCGCCCTACCTTACCAGACCACCCACAGCCTCTCTCTCTCTCTCTCGCTCTCTCTCTAACTCAATCTTTCTCTCTCACTGTCTTTCTCTTTCTTTCTCATCACTCACTCTTAATGTTGACCAGTTCCCCTGTCTCTGTCTCTCTCTCACTCCCCCTGTGTGTGTCAAATAAATATATTTATTTTTTATCTCAGCTTCCTTCCTTCTCTCTCCTCTCATCTCTCTCTCTCTCTCTTCCTAGAAGGTTATAGATCCCATACACTGGAGGTTGGTGGTACTTTAATTGGGGAGGACAGGCTCGTGGTAATGGCTGTAGTGGACTTTGTGGAATGGCATCAAGTACAAACACATGGTTTCCGTGTGTGTGATGCCATTCTATCGACACCTTTCCAGCCATTATTATGAGCCGTCCTCCCCTCAACAGCGTTTATCAATGATGATAGATACAGCACATCCCATTCACCGTGAATTGTTTTTTTATTTTATTTTGGGAAAAATTCTTAAACTTTTCAAAGAAAAGAAAAGGGCAAAACAAAGTAGAGAAAGAAAGTGGCAAAAATCGGAAAATGTGAAATCGATCAACATCAGGCAACTTTTTACAGGTAAAACACAATTGACCTCAGCCTTTTCCAAAGGTTTCTGTGATCAATATAGCTATTGAGGTTTCCTATTCTTATGCATTGAGATGGATGACGTTTTAACCAAACGAAGCGTTTTGCCGATCAGTCACTTAGCTCCAGCTTTTGGCACCGATACTTTCCTCTGGCTGCAGCTTTTGCTCAATTGATTATTGCCACAAACACCACGACCATCTGAGAAACAGCACAACTACAGAGAAGAGGAGCTGTGTCAGGACTCGATTCAATCCGTACCACTGAAGATTCGCGCTTTAGCGCAACTGACATTTTAAGGCAATATTCCAATGTTCGTGGAGCCTAAATTCACAGTAAAAGCTGCGTATGTCTTCTCATTTAGAAATGAGGCTTACATTTCAATGGCGCTATAGCACAGATCTTCAGTACGACGGATTGAATTGGGCCCTTGGTGATTTATGAGGACAACTACAATAAAATAAAATGTTATTGGTCACATACACATATTTAGCAGACGTTGTTGCAGGTGTAGCGAAATGCTTGCAACAAGCGAACAAAAAAAAAAACAGTTATACATTTAAAATACACTTACAAATTGTAAAATTACAAAAGTGTGGGAAAAAACATTTAGGAAATGAGTAATTTGAACCTTCACAGAACATCTCTACTTATGTTCTGGGAATGCAGTGGTATCCTGACCATTTGCTGGGTAACTTTTGTATCAGAATTTGAATCTTCATATATTTCTCACCGATGTAAAAAAAGGTCTTAAATAGGGTTTTCTAAATAATGACAGTGACTTAATGCCAGACACCACAGGGTCATCTACAGTACCTATCCATTTTGAGATGTGTTGTTATTTGGTCCATTAATATTAGTGTTTTCAAAAAATAAACACAAAAATGTCATAAACTTCATGAATATGTATATTTTCTTTAGTTTATCATACTACCGTCCTCAAAATGCTAATGAATTTTAACCACTTTAAAATGGACATACATCAATAATTTAAAAGCTCACTACATTGAATAACACATCATTTAAAAAAAACATTTCAAAGTAACTTACTTTGAAGAGATGGCGTTTGTCATTTGGTACTCTATATTCAGTGTACTGCCATTTCCCAAAAGTCAGACTATTCCTACATTTTTCTCAGCTTCAGAATCCTTTGCATTCACCAAATGTTGTGTAGATAATGTATATTCTCCAGATTCCCCAAAGGGAATTTTTATTCTATACAACATTATCTGTGGAAAAATGCGCCAAAAATAGTATTTTACAGACAGAAAAATGTATTTTTTAAAAATTTTTGTAGCCCTTTTTTTCTCCCCAATTTCGTGGTATCCAATTGTTGTAGTAGCTACTATCCTGTCTCATCGCTACAACTCCCGTACGGGCTCGGGAGAGACGAAGGTTGAATGCGTCCTCCGATACACAACCCTTCTGCTTCTTAACACAGCACGCATCCAACCCGGAAGCCAGCCGCACCAGAGGCTACACCGTGCACCTGGCAACCTTGGTTAGCGTGCACTGCGCCCGGCCCGCCGCAGGAGTCGCTGGTGCGCGATGAGACAAGGACATCCCTACCGACCAAGCTCTCCCTAACCCAGACGACGCTAGGCCAATTGTGCGTCGCCCCACGGACCTCCCGGTCGCAGCCGGTTACAACAGAGCCTGGGCGCAAACCCAGGGACTCTGATGGCACAGCTGGCACTGCAGTACAGCGCCCTTAACCACTGCGCCACCCGGGAGGCAGACAGAAATATATTTAAGTATTTATCCACAATCTGCTCTGGACAAGTCCAGTCCTGGAGTGTCTTAACAAAATGAAACCAGAATATTATGACGGACTTCATCCATTATCCAGAAAAATTTATTTGAGCGATAGGCAAATATTTAATGAGCTTTGGCCTCATTTGCATATTTGAATACAATATTTCTGAAATATTGTAATAGAAAAAAAGTGTTATGTTTGTGTCTACATTAAACTGGTAAAAGTTGATTGTGATATGATTAAGATAAATATTTTACCCTATGTCATGCCTACGGTTTTCACCATAACGTCCCCATAACATCACAGTAATATTTTTCTCTGCGCATCCAATCTAATTACCCACACTCAGTTTTACATGTGCTCCAGTTGTTGACTGGAGAAGTGGCTTTGCACAGAAGGAGCTCATGAGAACATTCAGTGCAGAACACTGAGTGCTTGGTTAAGAAATGGCACTCAGCTCTGTATGTGAGAGCCGCAGTGAGAAATGGTTTGCGTCAAGTCTTCTTTTTAATAAACCTAAATCAGAAAAGCGATGTGTAATATATCTCAAACTAGAGCCTGCACTGCTGCTGCACACACACACACACACACACACACACACAGACACACACACACACACACACACACACACACACACACACACGCACAATCACGGAGGCGCACACGCAGGCACGCATGCACGTGCACACACACACACGCAAATGCGCACACACACACACACACACACACACACACACACACACACACACACACACAATAAGTGTCGCAGTATGAAACAGCTTCCTCTCCTACAAAAAGAGAGTGAAAAAAGAAGAATAGAAAGTGAAGGGAGGGACAAAGGGAAGAGGAGAAGAGGAGAAAAGAGAGAGGAATCAGGGAAATAGAGTAAAAAAATAAGATTTAGAATAAAACAGAAAGAAGAAGAGAGACAGAGAGAGAGTGCAAGGGTATAGGAGCGTAGAGCGACCGGGTAGAGAGAGAGAACAAAAGAGAGTCATATCGAGATAGAAAGAGAGGGAGCGAAAGAGAAGAATGAGGGAGAGAGAGAGAAAAAGAGAAAGAAAGAGAGAGAAAGACAGAGAGAAAGACAGATGGAAGTTCTCTGTCTCTGTCTTTCTCTCTACTGAACTATCAAATTGACTGAGAAGGTGAAGCACTAAACATCCCCCGATTCTTGTTGACAAGTTGTGTTGGTAAATTATTTCTGTTATGAGCTAAATCCTACTATCCATCGATCCCTTCATCCCCCTGCCTCCTTCCTCTCTCCTTTCCTCTCACTCTCTCTTCCTCAGTGAGCTGCAGTCTCAATCCCTCCCTCATTGAGTTTATTTACCTCTGGATCAACGGACCATCATGTTACATGTCCTATTGACTCACACATACTATGTAGACGGCAAGATCACACATATGTATATATATAGAGAGAGAGTTTGTGTTCAGTGTCTGTGTGAGTGTGTGATCTTGCCGTCTACATAGTATGTGTGAGTCAATAGGACATGTAACATGATGGTCCGTATACACACTGAGTATACCAAACATTAGGAACACCTTCCAAATATTGAGTTGCACCCCCCTATTGCCCTCATAATAGCCTCTGTTCATCGGGCATGGGCTCTACAAGGGGTCGAAAGTGTTCCACATGGATGCTGACCCATGTTGATTCCAATGCTTCATACAGTTGTGTCAAGGTTGCTGGGTGTCCTTTGGGTGGTGGACCATTCTTGATACACACAGGAAACTGTTGAGCGTGAAAAACTCAGACGCGTTGCAGTTCTTGACACAAATCCGTGTGCCTGGCACCTACTACCATACCCTGTTCAAAGGCACAGTCTTGCCCATTCCCCCTCTAAATGGCAAACACACAATCCATGTCTCAATTGTCTCAAGGCTTAAAAATCCTTCTTTAACCTGTCTCCTCCCCTTCATCTACACTGATTGAAGGGGATTTAACAAGTGACATCAATGAGGGATCATACCTTTCACCTGGTCAGTCAATGTCATGGAAAGAACAGGTGTTCTTAATGTTTCGTACATTCAGTGTATTTGTTACACCTGTGAGTGAGAAAGCTGTAACAATTTAACTCATATTTGGTTATAATGCCCCATAAATTTAAAGTGTACAGACCACAGGAGGTTGGTAGCACCTTAATTGGGGAGAACGGGCTCGTGGTAATGGCTGGAGCGGAATTAATGGAATGGTAGCAAATACAACAAGCACGTGGTTTCCATGTGTTTGACGCAATTCCGTTTGCTCTCTTCCACCCATTATTATCAGCCGTCCTCCCCTCAGCAGCCTCCATTGGTATAGGGGAAAGATTGGCAGTAAGTCTTAAAGATTATGATCTGTCAAAATCATGTTTTTTTAAGAAAGAGGAGGATATTTGGATGAAACCATATTATGATGATAGAAGTAAGAAATCATGAATATAAGCTCCCCGCCCACTCAGCCTGTGTTTTCCAACTTCCTGGTAGTGATGGGAAACCTAGGCTTTCTGAAGGCTTCGGAGCTTTCACCAAATTGTGTCAAATTGTGCCGAAAAATGGTTAATTACTCAGAGCTTCATTATCAGTTCACAATGCACATTAATGACATCTGTTGGTGAGCAATAAAGAGCGGAGTGTGATTATCAGATAGATGTTTTTATCTCCAGTGTTTTCATCAAAACTATGTGACACAGCAGTAAGTTGTTGGCTTTAGTAGCCTATTATCAGTTGGAATACCAGGTTTGCATCTTACATCATGCTTCTCTTTTTCACCATGAAGTTTACTGTATAAAAAAACGGAATCTATGGCATTGTTAAAGGATGCTTAAGACAGAAGCCTGTACTGTACTAAATAAAACAAATTAACAAATCGAAATAGTGTGTCTTCAACGTGATTCATATCCTCACGTTCATGAATGTTCCATAGTTCCCTACACTACCTGCTATGCTACCGGAATAGAAGAAAGTACCGGAACAATTTCGAAATCAGAAGCATCTTGCATTTTGGAACACACGGTTTGAAAAAGCACGTGATCAAACGAAGCTTATGACATTATAGATGACGAACTTCTGATAAAGTGATATACGCATCGGCACACCGCTTCAAATTTAGATGCTTAGCAATTTTGCCGCATGGCTTGGAGCTCCGGTATCAAAAGCAACGTCACTACTTCCTGGTAGTTAGCCAAGAAAAAGTACTTTTGAGCATCTCTATCCAAAACAAATATTATGGGTGATATTTTAACCACTCAAACGGCTAATTTACATGGGAATCAGAATGACTGTTTGGAACCTTTAAAATAACCCATGTTTGGGTAATCAGGTTATTTTCAGGATGCATGTCCTATTGGGGGCATTTTAATCTAGTTCTTTTTGGCTACCCATAAAAGTAAATATCATTCCTGTTCATCATGTTCAGTTTATACTCTCCACATCTCCCTTGTCTTCCAATATATACTGAACAAAAATATAAATGCATCATGTAATCTGTCAGTTTTATGAGCCGAAATCCCAAAATTATTTACACAAATTATTGAGCATTTTTCCATTGCCAAGATGCAGGAAAGTCTACCAGAGCTGTTCTCACCAGAGACTTAATAACATGATTATTTAAATATCATATCAGTGGTAACACAACCAACATTGGAATCAGCATAGGCGCTTGAGGAACACATAGTCTTGGGTAAGCCCTACAGAAATATCTGTACTCAACATACCAACACCAATACAGCAGAACAGATGAACCGGAATGACATTAATCCTCATGGGTGGCCGAAAAAAATGTCCTGAAAGCCACACCGCGACTAAGCCACGCCTCCAATGTTTTGATCTGATCCAGTGGGTCATAGCTCAATAACCCAGCATCAATAACCTAACAACCCAACTGGGTGACCCAACTGGCTCGTTCAAAATAACCCAATGTGTGTTCTGTCCAATATTTACCCAAATTTGGTTGTTTTTAACCCAGCATTTGTTTTTGTAGTCTCACCCAGTCTTCTGGAGTTTAACAGTAACTCTAACCCAGAGAAGTTTCACAAAGTCCACCAAGTCATAGTCTGAGGCATCGTCCTAAATAGCACCCTATTCTCTTTATAGTACTTTTGAGAGTTGCATAATGCAACCCATTTGCTTCCTTCATTGGTCACATAGCCTATAACATGCATTCATGACATGATACATAGCTCTTAGTAACCACAGGAATTAAAATAATCTTCTCATTTTGTGTTTATTAGCTTGTTGATTTGTGCAGCCTTTCTCATTCTCAGTTTCCATTTGTTTTCTCCTCCCCTCTCTGTTTCTCTGTTTATTTAGCTGCTCATTTCCCACCATAATTACTGCAAATGGAGAATTAGCGTCTTTTCAGCAAGGGAGGGTTTAATTTCATGACTATATTATGCCAGGAACAGATGGGGGCTATTTTACAGTACATAATATATTATAAAACAGAATATATTATAACACAGTATATTTGAGGTGTAAAATCATTATTTAATGGGACTTGGCTTAGCCTGATAGATGGTCAGTGTGTGTGTGTGTGTGTGTGTGTGTGTGTGTGTGTGTGCGCCTGCGGGCGTGTGCGTGTGTATGTCATGGGGGCAGCCCTACATTTAGTAGGCTGCACTCGTAGAAAAAAGGTGCTACGTAGAACCATAACGGGGAACCCTTTCTGATGCTCTTCTTAGAACCCTCTATAAAAGGTTATACCGAGAATCCTTTTATCTTTGAAGGGTTCTTCCTAGAACTCTCCATGTACGGTTCCACCAAGAACCAAGAGGAAAATTCATACAAGCTTCTTCACATCATTGATAGTCATGATATATTGTCTGACAGTCTATGTATTTAATGAAAAGTACAGAGACCGCACCTTCTAAAGATTCAACTGAAATTGTTCAAGATGAACTAGCTAGCTAGCTTGTGCTGACAGTTCCATTTGGACTTGTTAGCAAAATTTTGTCTATGTTGACGTTGTTTCAATAAACTAACAGTTGGATTAACAAACACTGTATCCATGTTCTATGTCATAGGCTTTTTCAAAGAACCGTCAGTCAAGGTGAGATCCCCGCCCACTCAGTCTGTTAGCTCCCCGCCCACTCAGCCTGTTAGCTCCCCGCCCACTCAGCCTGTTAGCTCCCCGCCCACTCAGCCTACTAGATCCCCGCCCACTCAGCCTACAAGAGCCCCACCCACTCAGCCTACAAGATCCCCGCCCACTCAGGCTACTAGCTCCCTGCCCACTCAGCCTACAAGAGCCCCACCCACTCAGCCTACAAGATCCCCGCCCACTCAGGCTACTAGCTCCCTGCCCACTCAGCCTACTAGATCCCCGCCCACTCAACCTACTAGCTCCCCGCCCACTCAGCCTACTAGATCTCTGCCCACTCAGCCTACTAGATCCCCACCCACTCAACCTACTAGCTCCCTACCCACTCAGCCTATTAGCTCCCCGCCCACTCAGACTACTAGCTCCCCGCCCACTCAGCCTACTAGCTCCCCACCCACTCAGCTTACTAGCTCCCTGTCCACTGACTCTACTAGATCCCCACCCACTCAGCCTACTAGATCCCCACCCACTCAGCCTACTAGCTCCCCGCCCACTCAGCCTACCAGCTCCCTGCCCACTCAGCCTACTAGATCCCCACCCACTCAGCCTAATAGATCCCCACCCACTCAGCCTACTAGCTCCCCACCCACTCAGCCTGCTAGCTCCCCGCCCACTCAGTAGTTTCAATGCATTTTTATGACTCAAAGAAGAGTATTTTCTGAGCTCTCCTAGCTGTGCTGTTAAGGAACTAGAGCACACCTGTTTATGGTATGGAAATGGGAAATGCATATTTTGGAATCACAGGTGTTTGGCTTGCTTGTATGACATCAAAGTGTTTTTTAATATAAACTTCAACACCTCATCTTTCAAAATACAGAGTCCTCTTAATTAATGTACAGCATTTCCCTCACTCAGACAACAAAACACTTGTAAAAGTTGCCCAATTAGCGGGAGGGATGGGGGCAACTTCTTGTTGCGCACGGTGCTGAAATAGAAAATATCTGTCAGTCAAATCCCCTACAGCGCTGTGAAGCACCTAGCCAGAGCTCTGACATCATGTATAGCATGTTACTGTACAGCCACTGTTTTCCAATTGAGTCTTTTATTGGTTCCCAAATCTGCCATTTCCAACCCGTATACAGGTATGAGTGTAAAGGGCTACAGTTTAAACACTAAGGTAAACACTAATGCTCAGGCACTATAATTATTATCTTTTTAAATTACAAAAAGAATGCTTGTTCAGATGCAGATGGGTACTATGTAGAAACCTTCTTGCCTTCCAAACAATCATCAAAGAACCCTTTCTTCCAAAAATGGTTCTTAGGATGAAAAAGGTTCCAGTTAGAACCCTTGCCTTACAAAGAACCCTTTTGGAACCGTTTTTTCCAAGAGTGTTGCCTGGAACTTCATTCCACTGGCTGTCACTGCCGGACCGTGGCCAGATTTATGGTCGCCATGGCGGCGTCTGTTAGCGTGCTATCCGTGTTAGCAAGCAGTGGGGTGGGCTGAGTTATCGATGGCCGCTCCTGTAGCCGCCTCTCATGGGAAGGACCCAGGCTTGTGAAACAGGACAGCCTAATGGTGCCTGAATAAAATAATACTCAGCGCGACAGCACAGTAGACAGCCCTAATTAATAAACATTATTAAAAAGGGTTGTCACAGAGACTTAACGAATTAGACAAACTGGAGTTATGAAGCTACTCAGGTAAAGAGGGTAGGGAGGTAGAGAGGGAGGAAGTCTGTTAGAGAAAGACAGTGAGAAGGAGCGAGGGCGGAAGTACGTATGTTAGAGAAAGAAAGAGAGTAAGAAGAGAGGGAGTGTGTTGAAAATAGAGGGTGTAAATAAGAAAGGACCCTACCTTTCTGTCTCCCAGACTTTGTCCCTGCTTATTCCACTCTTTTCCTCTATTCTGCTTTTATCTCTCTCCCTCACTCTATCTGTCTTTCAGTTGTCATTCTCTCTCTCCCTCACTCTCTGTCTTTCAGTTGTCATTCTCTCTCTCCCTCACTCTCTGTCTTTCAGTTGTCATTCTCTCTCTCCCTCACTCTATCTGTCTTTCAGTTGTCATTCTCTGTCTTTCAGTTGTCATTCTCTCTCTCCCTCACTCTATCTGTCTTTCAGTTGTCATTCTCTCTCTCTTTCACTCTCTGTCTTTCAGTTGTCATTCTCTCTCTCCCTCACTCTCTGTCTTTCAGTTGTCACTCTCTCTCTCCCTCACTCTCTGTCTTTCAGTTGTCACTCTCTCTCTCCCTCACTCTCTGTCTTTCAGTTGTCACTCTCTCTCTCCCTCACTCTTTCTCTCTCTCCCTCACTCTATCTGTCTTTCAGTTGTCATTCTCTCCCTCCCTCACTCTCTGTCTTTCAGTTGTCATTCTCTCTCTCCCTCACTCTATCTGTCTTTCAGTTGTCATTCTCTCTCTCCCTCACTCTGTCTTTCAGTTGTCACTCTCTCTCTCCCTCACTCTCTGTCTTTCAGTTGTCATTCTCTCTCTCCCTCACTCTCTGTCTTTCAGTTGTCATTCTCTCTCTCCCTCACTCTCTGTCTTTCAGTTGTCATTCTCTCTCTCCCTCACTCTCTGTCTTTCAGTTGTCATTCTCTCTCTCCCTCACTCTATCTGTCTTTCAGTTGTCACTTATATTCTTCTGTTTTAATTAGTTGTCAGGATTGAGAATAGCTGCAACTGTTGAAGCTGGGCTCTATCATGAGAGAGAAAAAATATTTCTTTCTCTCTCTCTGTTCTATTTGTTCCTCACTTATTTGTGAGGTGAGGATAGAGGTGGAGGAACTGTGTTTTGGGGTTTTAATTAGTGTATGCTGTAACTTTTCAAGTAGAAATGGGGACAAAGAAGAGAGGGAGAGTGAGGAGAGAGACAGAGGGAGAGGGAAAATTGTAGATTTGTCTAATTGAAATAAATCCTGCTAGACTAAAGCTGTTTATTTTGTGTTTAGTGACAAAATGTCTGCAGTGTTTTGGGAGCTCATCCCCTCTTCCCCTCCTGTCTGATATCCCCCCTCTCTCTCTCTTGCTGTCTTTATCTCTCGCTTTTTCACGGCTGTCTGAAATCTGCAGCACACATCAATATTAATCACCACCAAAAGAAGCAGAGACTTTCTTGCATCTTTACACTTTCACTAAAAGGTCTGCAAAAGACAACAACATCACACTGTCAGCTGGCATGTCAATATGCAGCTGTTGGTTAAAAGCTTTGTAGGCTCTGTGGCACTGTGTGGCATGAATGGTCACACTCTGAAGGTTGTGTCTCAAATGGCACTCTAGGGCCTCTTTAGTGCACTACTTTTGACCTCACATTAACCATTACAGGCATGAGAAAATATCTGATCTAGTATCAGCGGTAACTTTATCCTACCACATGCTCTTGGAAGGCAAACACAGCGAAGGGATTGTTATGTTTTCCACTTGATTTGATCCCCTTTGTTGTTTTCTCCTTTTGGGGCTTGTCATTCAGAAAAGAAAAGTACAGTGATTGATTTGTCATCAGGACTTGGAGGTGGGCCCTAGTGTGTTTACTCTCTCCATCTCTCTTTTTCTCACCTTCACTTGTTCACTCTTTCTTTCTTCATACCTCTCTCAAATCAAATCAAATGTTATTGGTCACGTACACATATTTAGCAGATGTTATTTTTTTCATGTTTATTTAACCTTTATTTAGCTAGGCAAGTCAGTTAAGGACAAATTCTTATTTACAATGATGGCCTACACCAGCCAAACCCAGACAACACTGGGCCAATTGTGCGCTGCACTATGGGACTCCCAATCACGGCCGGTTGTGAAACAGCCTGGATATTGCCGGTGTAGTGAAATGCTTGTGTTCCTAGCTCCAACAGTGCAGTAGTATCTAAAACAATTCACAACAATACACACAAATCTAAAAGTTTAAAAAAGCCATTAAGAAATATATAAATATTAGATTGAGAAATGTCGGAGTGGCATTGACTAAAATAAATTGGAATATAATACAGTATATACATACGAGATGAGTAAAGCAGTATGTCAACATTATTTAAACATTATCAAAGTGACTAGTGTTCCATTATTAAAGAGGCCAGTGATTCCAAGTCTATGTAAATGGGGCAGCAGCTTCTAAGGTGGAGGGTTGTGTAATCGGGTGGAACCATGCATACTCGCTCCCATCCCATGCATACTCGCTCCCATCCCATGCATACTTATCTTCTGATGTTTTTCTTGTGAAACCACAGAGTGGCAAAGCACACACACTGTAAAGGGGATACAGTGATTTTGATTGTAGATTACAAGCAGTTCGGAATTAATTAATTTTTTTGATGGATGAATGAAATTGGTTGAGATGAGGGGTTTATATTTCACAGTATTTTACTGTAATTATAAGGGATTGGTGCAAGCAGGTTGGCTGCTCGCTGTTTGGGGTTTTAGGCTGGGTTTCTGCACAGCACTTTGAGATATCAGCTGATGTACGAAGGGCTATATAAATACATTTGATTTGATTTGATTTGATTTGATTTGATTTTGATTTACAGAAATACAGCATCTGAATGAATATTTGGTGTTTTATATCACTTTCACTTCTAGAGGCCTTAACAAAGGCTTCCATTCTGGCAGCAACTACAGGACTAAACAAACCAAAATAACATACAAAATGCTCAACCATTTAAGGTTTCTCAAAATGTGAGAATAAAATAAATGTTTCTCTCATGTCAAACTATCAGTAAATCTTAAAGACAGACTGAGTGGGCGGGAAACTAGTAGGCTGAGTGGGCGGGGAGCTAAAAGGCTGAGTGGGCTGGCATCTAGTAGTCTGAGTGGGCGGGGAGCTAGTAGGCTGAGTGGGCGGGGAGCTAACAGGGTGAGTGGGCGGGGAGCTAGTAGGCTGAGTGGGCGGGGAGCTAACAGGCTGAGAGGACGGGGATCTAGTAGGCTGAGTGGGCGGGGAGCTAACAGGCTGAGTGGGCGGGGAGCTAACAGAATCAGAGGGTGGGGAGCTAGTAGGCTGAGTGGGCGGGGAGCTAACAGGCTGAGTGGTCGGGGATCTAGTAGGCTGAGTGGGCGGTAAACTAATAGGCTGAGTGTGTAGGGAGCTAAAAGGCTGAGTGGGCTGGGATCTAGTAGGCTGAGTGGGCGGGGAGCTAGTAGGCTGAGTGGGCGGGGCTCTAGTAGGCTGAGTGGGCGGGGAGCTAGTAGGCTGAGTGGGCGTGGAGATAACAGGATGAGTGGGCTGGGATCTAGTAGGCTGAGTGGGAAGGGGATCTAGTAGGCTGAGTGGGTGCGGATCTAGTAGGCTGAGTGGTCAGGGATCTAGTAGACTGAGTGGGCGGGGAGCTAGTAGGCTGAGTGTGCGGGGAGCTAGTAGAATCAGTGGGCGGGGATCTAGTAGTCTGAGTGGGTGGGGAGCTAGTAGGCTGAGTGGGCGGGGAGCTAACAGGGTGAGTGGGCGGGGAGCTAGTAGGCTGAGTGGGCGGGGATCTAGTAGTCTGAGTGGGCTGGGAGCTAACAGGATGAGTGGGCGGGCAGCTAGTAGGCTGAGTGTGCGGGGAGCTAGTAGGCTGAGTGGGAGGGAATCGAGTAGGCTGAGTGGGCGGGGAGCTAGTAGGCTGAGTGGGCGGGGATCTAGTAGGCTGAGTGGGCGGGGAGCTCGTAGGCTGAGTGGGCGGGGAGCTAGTAGGCTGAGTGTCCGGGGAGCTAACAAGCTGAGTGGGCTGGGATCTAGTAGGCTAAGTGGGAAGGGGATTTGGTAGGCTGAGTGGGCGGGGATCTAGTAGGCTGAGTGGGCGGGGAGCTAACAGGCTGAGTGGGCGGGGAGTTAGTAGTCTGAGTGGGCGGGGATCTAGTAGGCTGAGTGTGCGGGGAGCTAGTAGGCTGAGTGGGCGGGCATCTAGTAGGCTGAGTGGGCGGGGATCTAGTAGGCTGAGTGGGCGGGGATCTAGTAGGCTGAGTGGGCGGGTGGGCTTGGAGCGAGAAGGCTGAGTGGGCGGGGATCTAGTAGGCTGAGTGGGCGGGGAGCTCGTAGGCTGAGTGGGCGGGGAGCTAGTAGGCTGAGTGTCCGGGGAGCTAACAAGCTGAGTGGGCTGGGATCTAGTAGGCTAAGTGGGAAGGGGATTTGCTAGGCTGAGTGGGCGGGGATCTAGTAGGCTGAGTGGGTGGGGAGCTAACAGGCTGAGTGGGCGGGGATCTAGTAGGCTGAGTGGGCGGGGAGCTAACAGGCTGAGTGGGCGGGGAGTTAGTAGGCTGAGTGGGCGGGGATCTAGTAGGCTGAGTGGGCGGGGAGCTAGTAGGCTGAGTGGGCGGGCATCTAGTAGGCTGAGTGGGCTGGGATCTAGTAGGCTGAGTGGGCGGGGAGCTAGTAGGCTGAGTAGGCGGGGAGCTAACAGGCTGAGTGGGCGGGGATCTAGTAGTCTGAGTGGGCGGGGAGCTAGTAGGCTGAGTGGGCGGGGATCTAGTAGTCTGAGTGGGCGGGGAGCTAGTAGGCTGAGTGGGCGGGGAACTAGTAGGCATAGGTGGGCAGGGAGCTAGTAGACTGAGTGGGTGGGGAGCTAGTAGGCTGAGTGGGCGGGGAGCTAACAGGCTGAGTGGGCTGGGATCTAGTAGGCTGAGTGGGAAGGGGATCTAGTAGGCTGAGTGGGCGGGGAGCTAGTAGGCTGAGTGGGCGGGCATCTAGTAGGCTGAGTGGGCGGGGATCTAGTAGAATGAGTGGGCGGGGAGCTAGTAGGCTGAGTAGGCGGGGAGCTAACAGGCTGAGTTGGCGGGGATCTAGTAGGCTGAGTGGGCGGGGAGCTAGTAGGCTGAGTGGGCGGGGATCTAGTAGTCTGAGTGGGCGGGGAGCTAGTAGGCTGAGTGGGCGGGGATGTAGTAGGCTGAGTGGGCAGGGAGCTAGTAGACTGAGTGGGTGGGGAGCTAGTAGGCTGAGTGGGCGGGGAGCTAACAGGCTGAGTGGGCTGGGATCTAGTAGACTGAGTGGGAAGGGGATCTAGTAGGCTGAGTGGGCGGGGATCTAGTAGGCTGAGTGGGCGGGAAACTAGTAGGCTGAGTGGGCGGGGAGCTAAAAGCCTGAGTGGGCTGGGATCTAGTAGTCTGAGTGGGTGGGGAGCTAGTAGGCTGAGTGGGGGCGGGGAGCTAACAGGGTGAGTGGGCGGGGAGCTAACAGGCTTAGTGGTCGGGGATCTAGTAGGCTGAGTGGGGGGGGAGCTAAAAGGCTGAGTGGTCGGTGATCTAGTAGGCTGAGTGGGCGGGAAACTAGTAGGCTGAGTGGGCGGGGAGCTAAAAGGCTGAGTGGGCTGGGATCTAGTAGTCTGAGTGGGTGGGGAGCTAGTAGGCTGAGTGGGCGGGGAGCTAACAGGGTGAGTGGGCGGGGAGCTAGTAGGCTGAGTGGGCGGGGATCTAGTAGTCTGAGTGGGCTGGGAGCTAACACGATGAGTGGGCGGGGAGCTAGTAGGCTGAGTGAGCGGGGATCTAGTAGGATGAGTGGGCGGGGAGCTAGTAGGCTGAGTGGGTGGGGAGCTAGTAGGCTGAGTGGGCGGGAATCTAGTAGTCTGAGTCGGCAGGGAGCTAGTAGGGTGAGTGGGCGGGGAGCTAACAGGCTGAGTGGACGGGGATCTAGTAGGCTGAGTGGGCGGGGAGCTAACAGGCTGAGTTGGCGGGGATCTAGTAGGCTGAGTGGGCGGGGAGCTAACAGGCTGAGTGGACGAGAATCTAGTAGGCTGAGTGGGCGGGGAGCTAACAGGCTGAGTGGACGGGGATCTAGTAGGCTGAGTGGGCGGGGAGCTAACAGGCTGAGTGGGCGGGGAGCTATCAGGCTGAGTGGGCGGGGATCTAGTAGTCTGAGTGGGCGGGGAGCTAACAGGCTGAGTGGGCGGGGAGCTAGTAGGCTGAGTGGGCGGGGATCTAGTAGTCTGAGTGGGCGGGGAGCTAACAGGCTGAGTGGGCGGGGATCTAGTAGGCTGAGTGCGCGGGGAGCTAGTAGGCTGAGTGGGCGGGGATCTAGTAGGCTGAGTGGGCGGGGAGCTAACAGGCTGAGTGCGCGGGGAGCTAACAGGCTGAGTTGGCGGGGATCTAGTAGGCTGAGTTGGCGGGGAGCTAGTATGCTGAGTGGGCGGGGAGCTAGTAGGCTGAGTGGGTGGGGAGCTAACAGGCTGAGTGGGCGGGGAGCTAGTAGGCTGAGTGGGTGGGGAGCTAAGAGGCTGAGTGGGCGGGGATCTAGTAGTCTGATTGGGCGGGGAGCTAACAGGCTGAGTGGGCGGGGAGCTAGTAGGTTGAGTGGGCGGGGATCTAGTAGGCTGAGTGGGCGGGGAGCTAGTAGGCTGAGTGTGCGGGGATCTAGTAGGCTGAGTGGGCGGGGAGCTAATAGGCTGAGTGGGCGGGGAGCTAGTAGGCTGAGTGGGCGGGGAGCTAGTAGGCTGAGTGGGCGGGGAGCTAACAGGCTTAGTGGGCGGGGAGCTAGTAGGCTGAGTGGGCGAGGATCTAGTAGGCTGAGTGGGCGGGGAGCTAGTAGGCTGAGTGGGCGGGGAGTTAACAGGCTGAGTGGGCCGGGAGCTAGTGGGCTGAGTGGGCGGGGATCTAGTAGTCTGAGTTGGCTTGGAGCTAACAGGCTGAGTGGGCGGGGAGCTAGTAGGCTGAGTGGGCGGGGAGCTAACAGGCTGAGTGGGTGGGGATCTAGTAGTCTGAGTGGGCGGGGAGCTAGTACGCTGAGTGAGCTAACAGGCGGATCTAGTAGGCTGAGTGGGCGGGGAGCTAGTAGGCTGAGTGGGCGGGGATCTTGTAGTCTGAGTGGGCGGGGAGCTAGTAGGCTGAGTGGGCGGGAAGCTAGTAGGCTGAGTCGGCGGGGAGCTAGTAGGCTCAGTGGGCGGGGAGCTAACAGGCTGAGTGGGCGGGGATCTAGTAGACTGAGTGGGCGGGGAGCTAGTAGGCTGAGTGGGCGGGGAGCTAACAGGCTGAGTGGACGGGGATCTAGTAGGCTGAGTGGGCGGGGAGCTAGCAGGCTGAGTGGGTGGGGATCTAGTAGTCTGAGTGGGTGGGGAGCTAGTAGGCTGAGTGGGCGGGGAGCTAGTAGGCTGAGTGGGCGGGGAGCTAACAGGCTGAGTGGGCGGGATCTAGTAGGCTGAGTGGGCGGGGAGCTAGTAGGCTGAGTGGGCAGGGAGCTAACAGGCTGAGTGGACAGGGATCTAGTAGGCTGAGTGGGCGGGGAGCTAGTAGGCTGAGTGGGCGGGGAGCTAACAGGCTGAGTGGGCGGGGATCTAGTAGTCTGAGTGGGCGGGGAGCTAGTAGGCTGAGTGAGCGGGGAGCTAACAGGCTGAGTTGCCGGGGATCTAGTAGGCTGAGTGGGCGGGGAGCTAACAG
>NC_048587.1:41406973-41649473 GCF_013265735.2 Oncorhynchus mykiss
CCAACCACAGGTCCCTAATGAGAAAAGAAACCCACAACCCCCGTCTCTCTCCCTTTTCCCCTCCCTCTCTCATCCCCCTCTCTGTCCCTCTCTCCTTCTCTTCTTCTCTCAGGCCCCGATTCATCATTTCAGACGCTAATATGCTCAAAGGTCAGAGGGAGTCATAAAATAAGAAAATATGCTTTGTTAAAGTTTTTCCCCGCCATTTTTCTTTGTGGTCTTTTTCCGTGAACCTTTTATCACTATAGGGAGAGGGTCCGGGGTGACCCCCTGGAGTGTTACCATGGCGATCCGTTAGAGGATGATTGATAACAACAATAACGGGAGTCAGCGGTATATTCTGCGAGGAACACCGTACTCATTTAATCAAACACTCAGAGAGGGAGACAGGCACAGAGAGAGAGAGGGATAGATGGAGAGAGAGAGAGGGATGAAGTTTTCAAACATTGCAGAAATCGTTCAAATTGCACCCCAACTCTGACAATTCTTCACAGACCATTTAGGTGGACAAGAACACATGTTAAAAGAAATTGGATTTCAAACTCTCCTCCACAGTCTCCACACAGTAAAAGAGAGAGATGATTCATCCAACCAAAATGTATCCCAAAACTCTCCTAGAGACGAGGCTATTTGAAAATATATATATTTTTTCTCATACATTTTAAATAATTTGTAAAGTAAAAGATGTGAGCTGATACTTTCATGCATGCTGTATTTCATAAGTAAGTCAGGTTATGACAAATGTATACATCCAAGATGCTGAGTTGGAGGATTTCAATGCTGCATAGAAGATGTAAATGTGTTTTCCGTGCATGTAGTTAGAGCTTTAATATGGGGGGATTTGCCAAGAAATTTGCATAGATCCCCTTTGTCTAACTCATTATATATTCTATTTTATCATATATCTATGTCCACATCCTCCGTAACAAACTGGTACAGCAGACAGGAGAGGGGAGACAGGAGAGGGGGACAGGAGAGGGGAGACAGGAGATTGGGGACAGGAGAGGGGAGAGGGGATACAGGAGAGGGGGGACAGGAGAGGGGAGACAGGAGAGGGGGGACAGGAGAGGGGAGACAGGAGAGGGGGGACAGGAGAGGGGAGACAGGAGAGGGGGACAGGAGAGGGGAGACAGGAGAGGGGAGACAGGAGAGGGGAGACAGGAGAGGGGAGACAGGAGAGGGGGGACAGGAGAGGGGAGACAGGAGAGGGGGGACAGGAGAGGGGAGACAGGAGAGGGGAGACAGGAGAGGGGGACAGGAGAGGGGAGACAGGAGAGGGGAGACAGGAGTGCTTGTAGAGGGAGATGGTACATGATCACTACATGGATAAGAGATAAAAACAGACGTGTTTTTAAACAAATGGAGGCTGATTGAGAAAATTGTGTGCGTTTATCAAACGAGAAGGAAAACGGATGAATGGGAGAAAGACGGAAGGAAAAAGAGCGATCGTAGTCGTTTGGAGAAGGTGAACGTTTTTCAAAGAGAGGAGAACAGGTATGGGAGTGAAAATAGGGTATAGCGAAGAAGAGGAGTGGAGATGAAAGGGGAAATGATGAGAAAATGGGAAAAAGGGAGATGAACGAATAGATAGGGCAGGACAGCGAGTTGAGCAGAGTGGCAGAATAAGATAGGAGATGAGAGATAGGAGAAAAGAAAGACAGTTAGAGGGTGTGTGTGTGTGTGTGTGTGTGTGTGTGTGTGTGTGTGTGTGTGTGTGTGTGTGTGTGTGTGTGTGAGTTCAAGAGATATGCTCCTGCTAATTAGTGCTAATTTGACCACTTGTCATCCTCTGGGAAAAGCTCTGAACACATACAGCCACACATCATCATTTAATCTACATACACTGCTAAATACACCTCCAACATAAACTTGAATTACACTATATCATCGCTCTCTCTCACACTGACACCTGACTGAGATCAAACCTGACTACTGTCTGTTAACCCTCACACTGACACCTGACTGAGATCAAACCTACAAGACAAGAAGCCAGTCTGGAGGATAGGAGTGAGAACATGATATAGTACAAATGAATGACAAGCCCCCGCGTTTTAACAAAATCTGTCTTTTTAACCTAGAGTTATCTGTTTAATTCCATGTGCTGTGTCTTAAATCCACTGCATCTGCCGATATTGCTCTTCCACATCTGTGGTGAAAGCTGGCAGAGCTAGAGCGGTGTTTGCAAGACCATGAGACATCCCTAAAATCGGTCTTGTCAGGAAAACGGTTTGGCTGGGACAACAATTTGGCTCTAGGACGGTTTGGCTCTAGGACGGTTTGGCTCTAGGACACCCACAAGCCTCACAAGACTCGTCTGAAGTTGGTACAGCCGATCTGCCAACTTCTGTCTTTAGTGTCCAAACAGTTTTGGCTACATACTAATATGACCCCTTTGTGGAAAGCTGAGACTCTCACAAACACTATGGTGTTCTTTGTTTTGCTCACAAGCCTCACACAAGTCGTCTGAAAGTCCCTGGTACGAGTAAAACAAAATGGATGGAAGCATATACAGAGATAGTTCAGCTCTTAAAATAAGGAGATAAATACATGTAAAAAAAACTCCTAAAATTTAGGACAGACACTTCAGAACAAACTTCCTTTAGATTTTGGGGGGGATTATTTGTTGTTCCATGTAGTGATTCTGTTATTCAATGGGATTCAATTGGCTAATAGCAGTAATGCCAAATTCAATGTTTCATCCAATAACCTTAAGGGGTCTTACAATTCAATATCAAATAGCGAAAAAAATTATTGGTAAAACAATTCCATATGTTAGCTGAGAATCCCCCTCCCCCGGCTCAGACAAGGCTTAGACTGTGTTGTTAACCCTCACACTGACACCTGACTGAGATCATTCCTGACTACTGTCTGTTAACCCTCACACTGACACCTGACTGAGATCAAACCTGACTACTGACTGTTAACCCTCACACTGACACCTGACTGAGATCAAACCTGACTACTGACTGTTAACCCTCACACTGACACCTGACTGAGATCAAACCTGACTACTGTCTGTTAACCCTCACACTGACACCTGACTGAGATCATTCCCGACTACTGTCTGTTAACCCTCACACTGACACCTGACTGAGATCAAACCTGACTACTGTCTGTTAACCCTCACACTGACACCTGACTGAAGATCATTCCTGACTACTGTCTGTTAACCCTCACACTGACACCTGACTGAGATCATTCCTGACTACTGTCTGTTAACCCTCACACTGACACCTGACTGAGATCAAACCTGACTACTGTCTGTTAACCCTCACACTGACACCTGACTGAGATCAAACCTGACTACTGTCTGTTAACCCTCACACTGACACCTGACTGAACATCATTCCTGACTACTGACTGTTAACCCTCACACTGACACCTGACTGAACATCATTCCTGACTACTGTCTGTTAACCCTCACACTGACACCTGACTGAGATCAAACCTACAAGACAAGAAGCCAGTCTGGAGGATAGGAGTGAGAACATGATATAGTATTTGTACAAGCTGATAAAAAAACACAAAGAAGGATTCACAAAGAAGGATTTTGAACCAGTGAAATTGTATTGAATTTCACTAAATTGCAGTGCCAAATAACCTGATAATATTTTCAGAAAATACATATTGATAACAAACTAAGAAAATGTTATAGAGAAGAAAACTGAAGAACTGAAGAAAATGTGATGGAGAAAATTTGTACATACAGTATTTTTGCTCAGCAGGTATTTTTTTCTCAGCTAAACGTGCTAGTGATACGCACACACACTGTAATGCAGTCTGGGAGTGAACGAGGGGGCGAGAGAGAGAAGGAGGGATAGAAAGTGCTGATCCAACAGTTAAAGCTGTAGAGCATGAAGAAAAGATGAAATAGATGAAACCCAGAAATAAACAATAGAAAAACAACTGACCCCCTAACCAGGCAGATTACTAAACAGTGACTTCGAAGTTGGACGTCTATCCATGTCTTGAGGACGTTGGGAAATGACTTCAAAACCGGCCACTAGAGGCAACAGTGAGGGCTGACTTGAGATCAGAAGGTTGTGTGTTTGATCTAATTGTGTAGTGAGACTGTGAGACCTTGTTGCCCGCAAACACACACACACACGCACGCACACGCGTGCACGCATGCACACACACACACACACACACACACACACACACACACACACACACACACACACACACACACACACACACACACACACACACACACACACACACACACACACACACAGCACTCTTCACACACACACACGGATGCAATGCATGCATATAGACACACACTCACACACACACACACATCACATCACAGACAGGGATAATGAAGGACAAAGTGGAGAACAGAAGAGAAGAGAGCCTGTAAGAGTAAGCTACCTGTGAATGTTGTCAAACAAACTTGACATTGATATTCCACCAATTAAATCCTCTCATTATTAATTACCCAACCTAGTGAATGTCTGCACACCCCTTGCAAAGTCATCTCATTTTGCTGCCTTAAAGTTGTATCTTAAAAGGGATTCAGTTTGATTTGTTTTCATACAGTTTTACACAACAACATTTTCAAAGTGAAAGAAAAATTATAGAAATGTATAAAAAATACATACAGATGTCTTGATTGCGTATGTCTTTACACCGCAGAGTTTATACTTGGTGGAATAACCTTTGTCAGCAATTACATCTGTAAATCAATTTGAGTAAGATTCTACACTACCAACTCTTAGGGCAACATACACTGAGTGTACAAAAACATTAAGGACACCATGATAGAGACTGACCAGGTGAATCCAGGTGAAAGCTATGATCCCTTATTGATGTCATCTGTTAAATCCACTTCAATCAGTGTAGATGAAGGGGAGGAGACAGGTTAAAGAAGGATTTTTAAGCCTTGAGACAATTGTGACATGGATCGTGTATGTGTGCCATTCAGAGGGTGAATGGGAAAGACAAAATATTTAAGTGTCTTTGAATGGGGTATGGTAGTAGGTGCCAGGCCCACCGGTTTATGTCAAGAAATACAATGCTGCTGGTTTTTCACCCTCAACAATTTCCCGTATGTATCACCCAAAGAACATTCAGCCAACTTTAAACAACTGTGGGAAGCATTGGAGTCAACATGGGCCAGCATCCCTGTAGAACGCTTTCGACATCTTGTGGAGTCCATGCCCCGACTAATTGAGGCTGTTTGGGGTGTGCAAAAATAGCGGGTGCGACTCAATATTTGGAAGGTGTCCTTAATGTTTTGTACACTCAGTGAACATACGTTGTTTTATAAAAATTGCTCAGTAAAGACAGCACTATTCTGACCTTATCTCTGATTTCAAACAGATTTAAAGTCAGGATTGAGACTGGACCCCTCGAGAACACTCAACAATTACACCACTGAAAAATACAACTTTATCCCAGAAGACTGAGGTAGATTTTCTTCTAACTTTTTACCAGGGCTTTATTCCTTTCATATCTATTTTGATCCTGACAAACTCCCCAGTCCCTGCCAGTGACAAGCATACCCATAACATGAGGCTGCCATGACAATACTTGAAAATACAGAGGGTTTCACAACATTGCATTCACTCCACATTAATGGTCTCTATGACAAAGAACCGAAAAGAAGGAAGCCTGTGTTAAAACATTTTTTTTAAATCATCCATTATGTTTACCACATGGCAAAGACATTACATTTGGGTCACATTCAATACAACATGTCACAGGGTGAAACACTTTGTATTTTCAAGTATTGTGGTGACAGCATCACGTTATGTGTACCATTTTTCTTTCACTTTGAAAATGTGGAGCAGGTTGTATAGATCCGTTGGAAAACAATTACATTTAGTCCCTTTTTAGATGTAATTTTAAGCCAGAAAAACTGTGCACGGGGTGTGTAGACTTTCACTAGGCACTGTCCCTCAACCTGTATCTATTTACAGTTTTTTTCAATCGCTTTGGTGCAATTTTCACAAGTATATGGTGCATTTTCACAGTACTTAGTAGAAAGCTCAAAATAGATCATCGAAAATTCAGTTGTTTGAAAACTCTAAGCGCATGTTCAAATGACTAAGTACAACACACAAAATCATATGGTCACTTTTTCACCAAATGTAAACAGTGTTCATCTAGAAATACATGCTAAACATTGCAATACATGTTCATATAAAGTCATTGCTTTTTATAATGACTTTTCTCACATGACTTTTGATATGATTGTCTTCTCCTTTGTTAAAATACATCAAAAAGAAAGAAGGTGCAGTGAAATGTGTTCTTTTACAGGGTCAGCCATAGTAGTACAAAACCCATGGAGCAAACTAGGGTTAAGTGCGACATACCAGCACCCTTTCGGTTACTGACCCAATGCTCTAAACGCTAGGCTACATGCCGCTCCTCCGACTGCTCTTAATTGATAATCATAATCCAGGGTGGCAAAACGACTTCAAAATTTGACGTTTGAACCAATTTAGAAATTTGACATTTAGAGAAATTTGGATAAACGTCTAATTCTGCAGTAAGACTGTGAAAGCTTGTTTGTTATTTATCTTTGTGTAGTACAACATCAATTAATCAATCAATGTGCATTCTGAAACATAGATATGTAAAACTAACTATTCTAAAATGCAACATGCAACAAAGCATGCTGGGAAATATGATAATGAAGCCCCTCCCATGTATTTTTCACTCAGAGAGTTAACGGAAATGAGCTCAAAATCACAGGAGGTTGGTGGCACCTTAATTGGGGAGGACGGGCTCATGGTAATGACTGCAGAGGAATAAGTGGAATGGTACCAAATGCATCAAACATGTTTTCTATGTGTTTGATGCCATTCCATTCGCTTCGTTCCAGCCATTATTATGAGCATTCCTCCCCTCAGCAGCCTCCACTGTGGGATTGACACTGTGTGGAGTTGTTGTTACTCTACTAACATAGTAGAGTAGCAACAGCTCCACACATTGTTGATCACACTGTGATTCAAAGACTGTTAATTCACTGCAGGTGGTGTCAATATCAATCCCACTGGTGTTAAAGATGCAAAATGTAACTTTTTGAGACAACCAGGTCACCCATGATACGAGTCAGTATTTGACGTCCATCCATGACTGAGTACGTCAGGAGATGACGTGGGAACTGGCCAGTAGGGGCAACAGTGATTGCAGTGACCTTGAAGTAGGTTTCGATTTTACTAGGTTGTTGAGCGGCATCTGCCACTCATGCCAAAGGTTGGATACTCAAATCCAGCAATAGAAAGTGGTTTTTACATTTTTTGTATTAGGCCTATCCCACACCTTACGTTAAGATTTTGGAGTTAATGCCTAAACTTAACCTTAAACACTTTGAAATTTGGTATTTGGAATAACATTGAAATTTGACATTTGAGAAACATGGATGAACATCTAATTCTGACGTGAGACTGTGAGAGCTTGTTGAGAAATCATAGAAATTTGATTTGACATTTTTGATGGGTAAATTCCAATGGGTAGTGCACGTGTATTACCTAATGAGAATATATATACAAGAAGATATCATTAAATTGTGTTCTGGTGATTAAATCACTGTTCTCATGGTATTTCACAATAAAAGTGTATTTTTGATCAATGGCTGTGTGGGGAAAGAGGTCTCCAAACATAATGTGTGCACAATAAAAGGTCTTGAAAAGACTTGCTGCATTACAAGTGTTACCAGTTTGGAGTTTTGTACTAAGAGTTTAGAAAATTCACCACATACTTCTGAAAATAGCATTGAATAAAAAATGTTCTCTTTCTCTCTCCCTCTCCCTCTCTCTCCCTGGTCCGAACATAAGTACTGTATGTATTGAGGACTATCCTCGGCTGCTACAGAGATAGATATAGCACTTCATCAGCATGTATGGGTGCAAATGAGGGGATGAGTGGGGAGAAACGGAGAGAGACGAGTCATTCATTATTCACTGGCCAAAATATTTCCCTTATTATGTAATCAATTTCAGATCATCCAACCCAACCATCGCCAGTTAGCAGTTCATGGAATTCATCATGTCCTCCCCATGGCGCCATACAGGGAAAGAGAGAAGGGCCATGCTCACCTATTTATATCCTCAGCTATCCGTCTTGTGTAAGGACTGTCTGGCCCTTTAACTGCAAATGCATCCAACAAGTTTGTAGAGTCAGGCCTACACATGGATGCAAGCACACAAATATATGGAACACACACACACACACACACACACACACACACACACACACACACACACACACACACTAGGACCAAGCACCTCCAGTGTGTCATACACCTCCACCATACAGCCCCATACATGTACAGTGAGGGAAAAAAGTATTTGATCCCCTGCTGATTTCGTACGTTTGCCCACTGACAAAGACATTTTCAGTCTATCATTTTAATGGTGGGTTTATTTGAACAGTGAGAGACAGAATAACAACAAAAAAATCCAGAAAAACGCATGTCAAAAATGTTATAAATTGATTTGCATTTTAATCAGGGAAATAAGTGTTTGACCCCTCTGCAAAACATGACTTAGTACTTGGTGGCAAAACCCTTGTTGGCAATCACAGAGGTCAGACATTTCTTGTAGTTGGCCAATAGGTTCGCACACATCTCAGGAGGGATTTTGTCCCACTCCTCTTTGCAGATCTTCTCCAAGTCATTAAGGTTTCGAGGCTGACGTTTGGCAACTCGAACCTTCAGCTCCCTCCACAGATTTTCTATGGGATTAAGGTCTAGAGTCTGGCTAGGCCACTCCAGGACCTTAATGTGCTTCTTCTTGAGCCACTCCTTTGTTGGCTTGGCCATGTGTTTGGGTCATTGTCATGCTGGAATACCCATCCACAACCTATTTTCAATGCCCTGGCTGAGGGAGGTTCTTACCCAAGATTTGACGGTACATGGCCCCGTACATCGTCCCTTTGATGCAGTGAAGTTGTCCTGTCCCCTTAGCAGAAAAACACCCCCAAAGCATAATGTTTCCACCTCCATGTTTTACAGTGGGGATGGTGTTCTTGGGGTCATAGGCAGCATTCCTCCTCCTCCTCCAAACACGGCGAGTTGAGTTGATGCCAAAGAGCTCAATTTTGGTCTCATCTGACCACAACACATTAACCCAGTTGTCCTCTGAATCATTTAGATGTTCATTGGCAAACTTCAGACGGGCATGTATATTATGTGCTTTCTTGAGCAGGGGGACCTTGCGGGCGCTGCAAGATTTCCGTCCTTTACGACGTAGTGTGTTACCAATTGTTTTCTTGGTTACTATGCTTCCAGCTGCCTTGAGATCATTGACAAGATCCTCCCGTGTAGTTCTGGGCAGATTCCTCACCGTTCTCATGATAATTGCATTAGGATTAGGAGCACTCCCTTTAAGAGTGTGCTCCTAATCTCAGCTCGTTACCTGTATAAAAGACACCTGGGAGCCAGAAATCTTTCTGATTGAGAGGGGGTCAAATACTTATTTCTCTCATTAAAATGCAAATCAATTTATAACATTTTTGACATGCGTTTCTCTGGATTTTGTTGTTGTTTTTTTGCCTCTCAATGTTCAAATAAACCTACCATTAAAATTATAGACTGATCATTTCTTTGTCAGTGGGCAAATGTACAAAATCAACAGGGGATCAAATACTTTTTTACCCTCACTGTAAATACACTGTGACTATAACTACAGCAGCATAGAGTACAGAATACCTTTAATATACCATATAACTGCTACAGTGACATACAGTACATCCCCACACACCTCAAGTGTAGCATAGCACAGATACAGCACCATACATCCCCATACATGTGTGATGTAAGTGCCTTAATGAGTTTGGACCCCAGGAACCGTGAGATCTTGTTGAGTGCAGACACAGCAACATACACTTCCAGTGAGGTGGCTCTAAGGTCATGAAACGGGATGGGAAATAAACTGTCACCAAGGCCTTGTTGCCCCTGGAGCTCAAATGGACCTGTTCTGCTAGAATTTGGTCACAAGTCATAACTGGACAAAAACACACACATTTACATTCTGCACCTTCTGGTGTATTTCACACACACACACACACACACACGCACGCGATGCAGCCAGGCACAGACCCAGTCCACATTAAACAAGTGAAATAAAAGAAAGGCTGGTCTCCTCTCCTCCTCTGTCGCTCTCTCCAGATAACATTTGTCAGCCCTTAAGTTCCCTGATGTGGAAAATGGACTTTAATTTTATGGTGTGGCAAATTAAAAAACTTCCAGCTTCACACCATTAAACTGGAAGCTCTCCAAGTTAACTAGGGTGGCTCTGGACAAAATAAAGAGGGAGGGATAGAGGGGGAGTGAGAGGGAAGGTTGGATGGAGGGACAGGGAGAGAGAGAGAGAGAGAGAGGGGGAGGGATGGATGCAGGAAGAGAGAGAAAGACAGAGAGAGTGAGAAACAGAAAGAGAGAGAGAAGGTAAGAGGTGGGGAGAGAGAGAGGAAAGGAGGGAAAGTGAGACAGAGAGCAAGAGAGAGAGAGAGAGCGCAAGAGAGAGAGAGAGAGAGAAAGAAAGATGCCTGAAGCAAAACTAATCTATGTTGCCTCCTAAACACCAGTAAACACCCACCTCCTGCCTCATCTTAGTGGTCACACACACACACACACACACACACACACACACACACACACACACACACACACACACACACACACACACACACACACACACACACACACACACACACACACGCACACACAGGGAGTGGTTATGGACCATATGTATTTCTCCATCTTGACTCCCTGCATCTGTGGGTTCGTTGAAATGAACCATAAACCACAGGCATTACCGTAACCCCGCCCCTCCCCGCCCTCCTTATTTCCTCTCGGCACCCCTCTCCCATTGAACCAACCCTTGCCCTCCCCACCATCATCCCTCCATCTCCCCATCCCTCCACTCCATCTCTCTCCCTCAATCTCTCTCCCTCCATCTCTCTCTCCAGATCATTAACTATATATGGTATAAACCATTAGTCCATCCTCTCCAGACCTCCTGGCTGGCAGGGTTACTCAGGTCCTATGCTGGAGGAATGCTGTGTGTATTCATCAGTGTATACCGCTTTTCTGGACGCACCTGTGCTTGTGTGTATGTGTTTTTCTGTGTGTGCGTGCACATGCTAACATTTGTGGGTGTGTGCAGATGGTGAAACAGTTATTTATTTCCCCCAGTATTTTATACATCTGCAGTAAAATTGATTAAAGCATTCCACAGAGCTATAAAGCTGCACCTCTGCATCCCGATCGCCTTAATCCCCTGTGGGCAGATAACAGGGTGTGTGTGTGAAGATGCTACTACCATTACAAAGCCCACTCAATAGATTCGGTGAATGCCCAAGCCAGTTTGTTCAAAATTTGACGTCGAAATTGGACTGGACATCGGGAAATGCCTTCCAAACTGGCCACTAGGGACAACAGTGAGCACTATTACCCTCCAGTAGGCTAGGGTGTTGTGGATGGGTGTAATCCCATGACTCTGGATCATAATGTTGCGTGTTTGATCCCAGTCGTGGACACTGGTTTTTTAGTTTTGGTTTTAACCTTATCCCTTACCTTAACAACAGTGGAGGCAAGTGGGAGGAGCTATAGGAGGACTGGCTCTGTGTAATAGCTGGAATGGTGTAAATGGAACGGAGTCAAAAGTGGTTTCCATATGTTTGATACCATTTCATTTATTCCATTCCAGCCATTACAATGAGCCCGTCCTTCTATAGCTCCTCCCACCAGCCTCCACTGCTTAACCACTTGGAATGAGTGCCTAAACGTCATGTTTTGTTTCTGGTAAAGCCCCCTTTACAATTGGCTCATTCGTTCCCCTGCTATCCCCTGTAACTAATTCCTAGGTCGCTGCTGTAGAGCATTGGGCCAGTGAACGAAAGGTTGCGGGATAAAATCCCTGAGCTGACAAGGTAAAAATCTGTTGTTCTGCCCTTGAGCAAGGCAGTAAAGCCACTGTTCCCCGGGAGCCGAAGATATTGATGTCGATTATGGCAGCCCCCGCACCTCTCTGATTTAGTGGGGTTGGGTTAAATGCGGAATACACATTTCAGTTGAATGCACTCAGTTGTACAACTTTCCTTCAATTCTAATCTTTTCTCAGTCAACTTACCTGGTAAAATAAGGGTTAAATAAAAAATAAAAAATGTACTGGCTCAAATAACCGACCAATCAGCCTGTTACCAACCCTTTGGAAACTTTTGGAAAAAATTGTGTTTGACCAGATCCAATAATATTTTACTGTAAACAAATTGACAAAATATTTTCAGCATGCTTTTAGGGAAGGACATTCAACAAGCACGGCATTTACACAAATAAGAAATTGATGGTAAAAAGATTGTGGGAGATGTTTTGTTAGACTTCAGTGCGTCTTTGACATTATCAGTCATAGTCTGCTGCTGGAAAAACATGTGTCATGGATTTACACCCCCTGTTATATTGTGGATGAAGAATTACATCTCTAACAGAACACAGAGGGTGTTCTTTATGGATCCTCTCCAACATAATCCAGGCAGAATCAGGAGTTCCCCAGGGCAGCTGTCTAGACCCCTTACTTTTTTGATTTGAGTAAAGCCAGTGTGTCTATGTATGCAGATCACTCAACACTATACATGTCAGCTACTAGTGAAATCTCTGCAACATTCAACAAAGGGCTGCAGTCATTTTTTGAATAGCTGGCAAGGAAATATTGGAATTTGAGCAGGTTGAGGTGACTAAACCGTTTGGAGTAACACTGGATTGTAAACTGTTGTGGTCAAAACATGTTGATACAACAGTAGCTGAGATGGGGAGAAGTTCATCCATAAGAAAGCGAAGGTCTGCCTCTTTAACAACACTATCAACAAGGCAGGTCCTACAAGCCCTAGTTTTGTTGCACCTGGACTACTGTTCAGTCATGTGGTCAGGTGCCACAAAGAGGGACCTTGGAAAATAACAATTGGCCCAGAACAGCGGAGCATTGCTGGCCCTTAAATGTACACGGAGAGATGCAATTATAAAAATGCATGCAAATCTCTCATGGCCAAAAGTGGAGGAGAGATTGACTTTATCACTACTTGTTTTTGTAAGAAGTGTTGACATGCTGAATGCACCGAGGTGTCTGTTTAAAATTAGCACACAGCTCAGACACCCTTGTATTCCCCACAAGATGTCGTCAAATCAAATCAAATCAAATTCTATTTGTCACATGCGCCGAATACAACAGGTGTAGAACTTAAAGTGAAATGCTTACTTACAAGCACTGAACCAACAATACAGTTTTAAGAAAATACATCAACAAAAATGTAAGAGATAAGAATAACAAATAATTAAAGAGCAGCAGTAAATAACAATAGTGGGACTATATACAGGGGGAACTGGTACAGAGTCAATGCCAATGTGTGGGGGCACCGGTGTTGAGGTAATTGAGCTAATATCTACATGTAGGTAGAGTTATTAAAGAGACTATGCATAGATAATAACAGAGAGTAGAAGCAGCCTTCCAGAGGGGGTGCGGTGCAATACAAATAGTCTGGCTTGGGGGTTGAGTCTTTGGGTGGCTGGAGTCTTTGACAATTTTTAGGGCATTCCTCTGACACAACCTGGTGAAGAGATCCTGGATGGCAAAAAGCTTGGCCCCGGTGATGTACTGGGATGTAAGCACTACCCTTTGTAGTGCCTTGCGGTTGGAGGCCTAGCGGTTGCCGTTACCAGGCAGTGATGCAACCAGTTAGGATGCTCTCGAGGGTGCAGCTGTAAAACCTTTTGAGGATCTGAGGACCCATGCCAAATCTTTTCAGTCTTCTGAGGAGGAATAGGTTTTGTCATGCCCTCGTCACGACTGTCTTGGTGTGCTTGGACCATGTGAGTTCGTTGGTGATGTGGACGCCAATGAACTTGAAGGTCTCAACCTTCTCAAATACAGCACCATCGATGAGAATGCTCAGTCCTCCTTTTCCTGTAGTCTCTGTTGTCTTGATCATGTTGAGGGAGAGGTTGTTGTCCTGAAACAACACGGTCAGGTCTCTGACCTCCTCTCTATAGGCTGTCTCTTCGTTGTCGGTGATCAGGCCTACCATTGTTGTGTCATCAGCAAACGTAATGATGGTGTTGGAGTCGTGCAGTCATGAGTGAACAGGGAGTACAGGAGGGGGCTGAGCACGCACCCATGAAGGGCCCCCGTGTTGAGGATCAGATTAGCGGATGTGTTTCTACCTACCCTTACCACCTGGGGGTGGCCTGTCACGAAGCCCAGGATCCAGTTGCAGAGGGAGGTGTTTAGTCCAGGGTCCTTAGCTTAGTGATGAGCTTTGAGGGCACTGTGGTGTTGAGCAGCATTCTCACATAGGTGTTCATTTTGTCCAGGTGTGAAAGGGCAGTGTGGAGTGCAATGGAGATTGCATCATCTGTGGATCTGTTGGTGCGGGAAAGCAAATTGTAGTGGGTCTAGGGTTTCTGGGATAATGGTGTTGATGTGAGCCTGACCAGCCTTTCAAAGCATTTCATGGCTACAGACATGAGTGATATGGGTCGGTAGTCACTTAGGTAGGATACCTTAGTGTTCTTGGGAACAGGGACTATGGGGGTCTGCTTGAAACATGTTGGTATTACAGACTCAGACAGGGAGAGGATGAAAATGTCAGTGAAGACCATTGCCAGTTGGTCAGCGCATGCTCTGAGTATACGTCCGGGTAATTCGTCTGGCCCTCTGGCCTTGTAAATGTTGACCTGTTTGAGTCTTACTCACATCGGCTGCGGGGAGCATGATCACACAGTCATCCGGAACAACTGATGCTCTCATGCATGTTTCAGTGTTACTTGCCTCGAAGCGAGCACATAAGTTATTTAGCTCGTCTGGCAGGCTCGTGTAACTGGGCAGCTCTGTGGTGTGCTTCCCTTTGTATTCTGTAATAGTTTGCAAGCCCTGCCACATCCGACGAGCGTTGGAGCCGGTGTAGTACGATTTTATCTTAGTCCTGTATTGACGCTTTACCTGTTTGATGGTTCATCAGAGGGCATAGCAAGATTTCTCATAAGCTTCCGGGTTAGATTACCGCTCCTTGAAAGCGGCAGCTTTACCCTTTAGCTCAGTGTGAATGTTGCCTGTAATCAATGGCTTCTGGTTGGGGTACGTATTTACAGTCACTGTTGGTACAACGTCATCGATGCACTTATTGATAAAGCCAGTGATCAGGAGGATAGAATTATGGTCAGATTTGGAAAATGGAGGGAGAGGGAGAGCTTTTTACTCGTCTCTGTGTGTGGAGTAAAGGTGATGTAGATTTTTTTTCCCCTCTGGTTGTACATTTAACATGCTGATAGAAATTAGGTAAAACTGATTTGTTTCCCTGCATTAAAGTCACCGGCCACTAGGAGCACTCCTCCGGATGATTGTTTTCCTGTTTGCTTATGGCGCTATACAGCTCATTGAGTGTGGTTTTAGTGCCAGCTTCAGTCTGTGGTCTTATGTAGACAGCTACAAAAAATACAGATGAAAACTCTTTAGGTAGATAGTGTGGTCTACAGCTTTTCCTGAGATACTCTATCTCAGGCGAGCAAAACCTTGAGACTTCCTTAGATATCGTGCACTAGCTGTTGTTTACATATATGCATAGGCCCCTGCCCTGTGTCTTACCAGATGCTGCTGTTCTGTCCTGCTGATGGAGTGTAAAATCAGCCAGCTGTATGTTCTTAATGTCATCGTTCAGCCACGACTCAGTGAAACATAAGATATTACAGTTTTTAATGTCCCGTTGGTCGTATATACGTGCTTTCAGCTCGTCCCACTGATATTCCAGCAATTGAACATTACCTAGCAGGATGGAAGGCAAGGACAGATTAGCCAGTCATCGCCTGATCCTTACAAGGCACCCAGATATTTTCCTTCTCCTGCGAATCACGGGGATCTGGGCCTGGTCTGGTGTCTGTAGTAGTATATCCCTCACAATCCCCCAAGATATACAGCAGCAGGAGCAACAAAAACACTTAGAAATGTGACATTTGGAGCAACTTCAAAATGTGACGTTTGGAGAACGTCGATGAACGTCTAATTCTGCAGTGAGACTGAGAGCTTGTTGGAATACCCACGGTATTCTCTCTCTCTCTCTCTCTCTCTCTCTCTCTGATCAGTAAGGGCTCACTCTGCTCTACAAAATGACAATCTGCAATGAGAATCTCAGTTAGAGAGAGAGAGTGAGTGAGTTTGTCGACTGAGAGTGTGTGTGGATGTTTAAGTAAGTATAGAGTCTATTAAAACCACACATCCCATCGACACACACACACACACACACACACACACACACACACACACACACACACACACACACACACACACACACACACACACACACCTTCATTTCCCCTTACCCTCCAACCTCTGTTATTTACATTGCCCATCCTCCCCTCTTCCCCTCTTCTCCATGTCCCCCTACCTCTTACCATTCATACTATAATGACTACAATGACCGTCTGGTCTGGCTTCAACAGGCAGTACAACAGAGGCCCAGGGGCTGATAGCAGCTTAAAGCATGAAAAGCCTTTGTGTTGGAAAAGAATCAATCAGTGCGTTTCAGTGTAATTTGATTCTATTCACAAAGGGCCTAGTAAGCAATTCTAAAATGGAAATGCAACTTGACTTGGAGTGGAATGGTGAGGTGGAGAGAGGCAGAGAAGAGAGGAGATGGAGGGAGAGTGGAAGGAGAGGGGTGGGAGTAAAGAAGGGAAGAGGAGCAATGGGAAGAGTGGAAAGAAAAGGGTGCTGTGTGTATCGGCAAATTTAGGGAGGAGGTGCTGATTAAACAGGTGATCGTTTCTGTGATCACCTGTTTAATAAAACACACACACACACACACACACACACACACACACACACACACACACACACACACACACACACACACACACACACACACACACACACACACACACACACACACACACACACACACACACACACACACACACACACACACACACACACACACAGAGAGATCCATGAAGGACTGGGGAAAGTTTGAGATAACCTACAGCCAACAGCATTGGCTTACAATTAGATGACAAGAAATACAATGACATGGACAGTAATAATGCAAGATGTGTGTGGTATTGGATAGGACTCATATCATATGACTGAGTGTAGCAACTGAGGGTGAGGGGGTGTTTGTTCATTTAAAATAAAAGAGTGTATGAGATTGGTATTTTCTGTGTCTCAAATGGCACCCTAGTCCCTATATATAGGGCTCATATTGCCCTGGTCAAAAGTAGTGCACTATGTAGGGATTAGGTTGCCATTTGGGATGCAAACCCTATACGGGGGAGTGAGCAGGGAGGGTCGTCTGGGAGCCAGTCAGTAGGAGACTGAAGATTTCTCACATAATTCTCCTTAATGTAACTACACAGCGGCGCTACACACACATGTATTCCCCTGACCTGTCTGTCTGCTTCCCGTTCAGCTTAGAGGAGGTTGGAGAGACTGACACTCAAATGGCCTGCAGATAGCTTGTATCACACACACACATATGCACACAACCCTCAGCCCTCTGGCTGGAGGTGTGAAAGCAGAGTAAGAGGAGAGTGAGAGAAAGACCAGGGCTGAGTCAGAGGAATTAATTGAGGTAGTTTGTTTCACGCCGGGGAGTCTATTAAATGCCATGTCACTACCGTGCCAAGGGGAGTAAAGAGAGAGAGAGAGAGAGAGAGAGGGGGAGCATGAGGGAGTAGAGGGGGAGCCCTCCACCTCCCTACCCCCTTCCACATCTTACCCCCTACACTCCATACCCCCTCCACTCCCTACCACCTCCACCTACCTACCCCCTTCCACCTCCCTACCCCCTCCACTCCCTACCCCTTTCCATCTCCCTACCCCCTTCCACCTCCCTACCCCCTCCACTCCCTACCCCTTTCCATCTCCCTACCCCCTTCCATCTCCCTACCCCCTCCACTCCCTAACCCCTCCACCTCCCTACCACCTCCACCTACCTACCCCCTTCCATCTCCCTACCCCTTCCACCTCCTTACCCCCTCCACTCCCTAACCCCCCCACCTCCCTACCACCTCCACCTACCTACCCCCTTCCATCTCCCTACCCCTTCCACCTCCTTACCCCCTCCACTCCCTAACCCCCCCACCTCCCTACCCCCTTCCACTACCTAACCCCTCCACTCCATACCCCCTCCACCTCCCTACCCCCTTCCACCTCCCTACCCCCTCCACCTCCCACACCCTCCACCCCCTATCCCCTCCACCTCCCTACCCCCTCCACTCCCTACCCCTTTCCATCTCCCTACCCCCTTCCACCTCCTTACCCCCTCCACTCCCTAACCCCTCCACCTCCACCTACCTACCCCCTTCCATCTCCCTACCCCATTCCACCTCCTTACCCCCTCCACTCCCTAACCCCCCCACCTCCCTACCCCCTTCCATCTCCCTACCCCATTCCACCTCCCTACCCCCTTCCACTACCTACCCCCTCCACCTCCCACACCCTCCACCCCCTATCCCCTCCACCTCCCTACCCCTTCCACCTCCCTACCACCTCCACCTCCCTAACCCCTCCACCCCCTACCCCTTCCACCTCCCTACCACCTCCACCCCCTACCCCCTCCACCCCCTACCCCCTCCACCTCCCTAACCCCTCCACCTCCCTACCACCTCCACCTCCCTACCACCTCCACCTCCCTACCACCTCCACCTCCCTACCACCTCCACCCCCTACCCCCTCCACCTCCCTACCACCTCCACCCCCTACCCCCTCCACCTCCCTAACCCCTCCACCTCCCTAACCCCTCCACCTCCCTAACCCCTCCACCTCCCTACCACCTCCATCTCCCTACCACCTCCACCTCCCTACCGCCTCCACCTCCCTAACCCCTCCACCCCCTACCCCTTCCACCTCCCTACCACCTCCACCTCCCTAACCCCTCCACCCCCTACCCCTTCCACCTCCCTACCACCTCCACCTCCCTAACCACTCCACCCCCTACCCCTTCCACCTCCCTTCCACCTCCACCTCCCTAACCCCTCCACCCCCTACCCCTTCCACCTCCCTACCACCTCCACCTCCCTACCACCTCCACCTCCCTAACCCCTCCACCTCCCTACCCCTTCCACCTCCCTACCCCTTCCACCTCCCTACCCCTTCCACCTCCCTACCCCTCCACCTCCCTACCACCTCCCTACCACCTCCACCTCCCTAACCCCTCCACCTCCCTAACCCCTCCACCCCCTACCCCTTCCACCTCCCTACCACCTCCACCTCCCTACCACCTCCACCTCCTTAACCCCTCCACCTCCCTAACCCCTCCACCTCCCTAACCCCTCCACATCCCTACCCCCTCCACCCCCTACCCCTTCCACCTCCCTACCACCTCCACCTCCCTAACCCCTCCACCCCCTACCCCCTCCACCTCCCTACCACCTCCACCTCCCTACCACCTCCACCTCCCTAACCCCTCCACCCCCTACCCCTTCCACCTCCCTACCACCTCCACCTCCCTAACCCCTCCACCCCCTACCCCTTCCACCTCCCTACCACCTCCACCTCCCTACCCCTTCCACCTCCCTACCACCTCCACCTCCCTAACCCCTCCACCTCCCTACCACCTCCACCTCCCTACCCCTCCACCCCCTACCCCTCTACTCCCTACCACCTCCACCTCCCTAACCCCTCCACCCCCTACCCCTCCACCTCCCTACCACCTCCACCTCCCTACCCCTCCACCCCCTACCCCTCTACTCCCTACCACCTCCACCTCCCTACCACCTCCACCTCCCTAACCCCTCCACCCCCTACCACCTCCCTACCCCTCTACTCCCTACCACCTCCACCTCCCTAACCCCTCCACCCACTACCCCTTCCACCTCCCTACTCCAACACATTGATTGCCATGAAATGAGAACTGTCTACATTCCCTAAACTCACCAGCTGACCACATGCACACACATACACTCCCGTCAATTTAGGAAGACAACTGCAATCCAATATTCAATTAATCAACTGAAAATTCCTTTGGTCTGAAAACATAACACACATCTAACGAGGTACTGTAGAGCTAGGAGAAAGATGGAGAGACCAACCATGTGAGAAGTAGAAACAGAGAGAGAGAGAGATGGAGAAAGAAGACGAGCGAATGAATGATAGAATGATAGAAGGATAGAATGGAGGAGTGGGAGGGGAGTGGGTGTGTTGATCTGGGCAGGTGCCCAGATCCTGTCTGAGTTCTACTACCCAGAAACCCCCTGTCTCGCCCGTCTCAGCAAGTTGAGGCAGAAATATTGACTGGCAAGCACTCTGCCCAATCAAATACATTTTCTGCAAGATATGCCAAAGGTGACGCCTGGGGAAATGGAGGTTAGATGGGGGAGTGGAGGGAGGGAAATAGGGAGGGATGGAGGGTGGGGACATGGAGGTGGTGGGAGGGAAGGAGAGCCACATGGGGAATGAAGTGATTACTTTTGAGAGATGGAAGGGAGAGGTAGAAAACAGTTGTAGAGAGAAACAGGGAAATAGAGAGAGTTAATGAAAGAGAGGAAAGGTAGAGCAAGAGGGAAAGAGGAAACATCGGGTCAGGTAGCACTCAAACCTCTGTAAACACACACACACGTCCCAACAGCAGTGGGTGTTCACGGCAGACGGAGCACGCTAATTCACAACAAAGTGGTGATAAAAAGATGAGGAGGAACTGAACAGTGGAAAAGGCAGGATACATGACACGGTTACTCTCTCACAGCAAACAAACACACACACACACACACTCTGAACACACCCACACACCTCAGTGTGTGTGAGTGTATGCATGCGTACGTGCGTTTGTGTAGATCCTCTGAATGAGCACCGTGAGGCCAAGTACTAGACAACATCTTCTGAGTCCATAAAAGAATGAAGCTGAAAATATATAACCGGCCTAAAACATAAATACTTCACACGCTAACAGTCAGTCAGGGTACAACTTTCAGAACATTACACCAGACGGTTACTTTTCAGTGATTTGTCTTCAGGTAGACTGGCTCTGTTCATCATTCAGAGACACAACAGAACACAGGTGTGTGTTTGTGTGTGTGTGTGTGTGTGTGTGTGTGTGTGTAGGCTGCATGCAGACCCAGTCTTCAACCTGTGTCTTTGACTTGCTGAGAAGTAGAGAGACAGACAGGTAAATATTTTCACATTAAATATTTATCTTGTAAGTGGGACAACTCATGTATCTTTCAGACTATTATCAAAATAGGAGAGCTAGAAAGGGTGAGCCATCTCCCTTCTCATCCCTCTCTCCTTTCCTCTCCTTTCTTATCCTCTCATCTCCCCCTCTGCTCTCCTCTCCGCTTCATTCCTGTCCTCTCCTCTCCCCTCCCCTCTCTTCTCCGCTCCTCTCCTTTCCTCCTCTCCTCTCCTCTCATCCCCGTTTCCTCTACTCTCATCCCTCTCCCCTCCTCTCATCTCCTCTCCTCCCTTTCTCTCTCCTCCCCTCTCCTTTCCTTCCTTCCCTCTCCTCAACTTTCATCCCACTCTCCTCTCCAGGTTATTTGGCTGTGTTAGGCATAGACAGATGTTAGATGAGGTAAATAAAAGCTAGTTGAATAATACATGGCCCGGATGCTCCCTGCCTGCCTTTAGTGCTGACCAGAAAGCAGCATCTAAACACACAACTATAACACACACAGACATGCCTGCACACACAAACGCACATCTACAGGAATGCAGGCAAGCAAGCACGCACGAACATAGCTTACACGGACTCACACACACACTCTCGCACACACATGCTCCTCTATTTCCCTGTCCAATCATGTTCTAGTCGAATCCAGATCAATTACTTAGGGATTTTTTCTAGATTTAAATTAGAATCCAGGCAGGTTGGGGCAAATTGAAGTACACTTCTAATCAAATATTATATACCGTATACTACTGTGTATATACCATACCCCAAAACTATGTGTGTGTGTGTATCTCTATGTACCGTAGGCACACACCCTTCACCAGCTTATTGTTCTGGACGTGGCTTGAGGAAGTTGTTAGAGAAGATAGAGAGATACAATAATAAAAATGGCGTTTGAAGTGAAATGGAGGCAGGCATCAGGTCATCTCAAACTGGAGACTGCGGTCCAACCACAGTCATTCACAAAAACAACATCTCTCTCCTGCTCTTTTTCCTCCCCGTCTCTCCATCCCCCTTTCCCTCCCACTCCCTCTCTCTCTCTCTCCATCTCTGTTCTCTCTCATGCCTCTATCTCTCCCTCCTTCACTCTCTCTCTCAATCCCTCTCTCTCTCTCTCTGTCTCTCTCTCTCTCTCTAATGGAGTAGGGAGTAATAAACATTAATTTCCCACCAAGCTAATATAATTCCCCTCTGCCTTTTGCAGCTTTAATTTACAGCTATGCAGAGGCAATTTACCCTGCTCCCACCATCCAGCCTGCCTGCCTGCCTGACCAGACTCCATTACACTAAATTGAGCACCAGAGTGTGTGACAGAAGGAACGTGTGTGTGTGAGTGTGTGTGAAAGATGGAAAGTGTGTGTGAATGCTTCTCACTAAAGCTATCTCGGCATTTGTGTGTGTTCATTTCGCCGGACCCCTCTCTCTCTCTCTCTCTCTCTCTCTCTCTCTCTCTCTCTCTCTCTCTCTCTCTCTCTCTCTCTCTCTCTCTCTCTCTCTCTCTCTCTCTCTCTCTCTCTCTCTCTCTCTCTGTATAATTTGGGACCTTTTAATGCTGTGGATGATATACATATCAGGTGCTGATCTATTATGAATGGAACATGCTCTGCACTCCTCCCTACCAGCTACTGCTGTAGATGGGCCGAATCCTGGGATAGCTGGACACACACACACACACACACACACAAGCTCTGATGGCTGCACTAACTCATGTTTCAGGCTATAGCTTGTCTGACAGCTCTTGCAGCTTCTGCACATTCAGCACCACCTGTCCAGTTCGTGTATGTGTGTGCGTGTGTTTGAGTTTTTGTGTGTGCAAGGGCTTTGCCTCAGGGTACACAGGAACCTGGGAGTGGGAGCAAGTGAATAGAAGGAGAGAAGTAACAAAAGTGTGTAAAAGACAAAAAGAGAGAATTCCTCAAATGACAATATGACAAGAAATATCATCAAAAATGATCCTAAACAGAAAGAAGAGAAGGAGAGACTGAGGGATGTATTCCAGTGAGAGATAGATGGAGAGTGAGGGATGTATTCCAGTGAGAGATAGATGGAGAGTGAGGGATGTATTCCAGTGAGAGATAGATGGAGAGACTGAGGGATGTATTCCAGTGAGAGATAGATGGAGAGTGAGGGATGTATTCCAGTGAGAGATAGATGGAGAGTGAGGGATGTATTCCAGTGAGAGATAGATGGAGAGTGAGGGATGTATTCCAGTGAGAGATAGATGGAGAGACTGAGGGATGTATTCCAGTGAGAGATAGATGGAGAGTGAGGGATGTATTCCAGTGAGAGATAGATGGAGAGTGAGGGATGTATTCCAGTGAGAGATAGATGGAGAGACTGAGGGATGTCTTCCAGTGAGAGATAGATGGAGAATGAGGGATGTATTCCAGTGAGAGATAGATGGAGAGACTGAGGGATGTATTCCAGTGAGAGATAGATGGAGAATGAGGGATGTATTCCAGTGAGAGATAGATGGAGAATGAGGGATGTATTCCAGTGAGAGATAGATGGAGAATGAGGGATGTATTCCAGTGAGAGATAGATGGAGAGACTGAGGGATGTATTCCAGTGAGAGATAGATGGAGAATGAGGGATGTATTCCAGTGAGAGATAGATGGAGAATGAGGGATGTATTCCAGTGAGAGATAGATGGAGAATGAGGGATGTATTCCAGTGAGAGATAGATGGAGAATGAGGGATGTATTCCAGTGAGAGATAGATGGAGAGACTGAGGGATGTATTCCAGTGAGAGATAGATGGAGAATGAGGGATGTATTCCAGTGAGAGATAGATGGAGAGACTGAGGGATGGAGAGATGGAGGGATGAGGAGGAGTATTGTGACAGCAGACATCACTCAACAAGCGTTTAGAGAGGTGTAAAATGACTCGTAAATCAATCTAGCGCCGATTATGACACAATGTGGGGAGACACTGAGAATACACACACACACACACATAGACCCACACACACATACACACATATGCTGCAGTATCATATTCGGCAAAATCGATGGTCATGGAGAAAGGAAAAAGGAGTTAGAGAGGGAGTGGGTGAGATGCTGAGAGAAAGAGTAACTGAGACAGAGATGATGGAAGGAGAGAGAGGGAATGGGTAAATGAGAAATGTGCCAAAGGGCAAGAACTGAACAGAAATTAGGGGAGAAAGACAGAGTGAGAGTAGAAAATAGAAACAAATGCAGAGAGTGACAATAGGTAATTTAAACTTTAAATTAGAAATGTAAAGAGTAAGAAATGTGTCATGAAGAGAGAGTTGAAAAAGAGAGTGTTATTTCTTACACTTCGAAAGCTCTTTAGCCAATCATTACTCTATGTACTGCACACCTAGCCAATCATAACTCATCCTACCACTATGTCACTATACTGTGACACGAACAGACCACAGTCCTGACCTCCGGGTGCCATAATTATATCTCTAACAGAACACAAAGGTCTGTCATCATAGCCATATCTCTCTCACCCCAGACCCGTGACCCCAGAAAAGTCCTAGTCTTTGACCCCTCTCTATCAGTTAGTCTGGGTGGCAGGGTGGGGTTCATTTGGTATTTCGGAATTTAATTTAAAATACATTTGAATTGACCACACCACAAAGGAATTTGAATTTAATTTGAATTGAAGGAAGTAAAATTGAATTCAAAGCAAATCAAACCAATTCAAATGAGATGTGAAACATGAAAGTCTCATTAATTTGACAAATATTTAGCCAAAGGATCTGCCACTAATGTAAAGAATACACATACCAGTTAAAATGAGTTGGATACATTTATTTGCTAGTAGGATCATTTTTTTGTTAGATTACTTTTCTTTGTCGTGATGTTAAATTGTTCCCTTCCATACTCCAGTGTTGTGTCTAATGCATTCTGGGACATTTTAGGAGAAAACGAAATGTTTCAACCTTATGATACATGGTAGTGGTAACCATACATGATGTCAAAATCAACTTTACAATGGTGATGTGTAGAATAAATAAGCCATTTGAATTTCATTGAAATAAATTGTACTTCCTTTAGTTCAAATTCAATTCAGTGAATTGTAGTCATGCTGACCCAGTAGTCATGGTGACCCAGGGCAGTCATGAATGGAGATCAAATCAACATCTGGGATTCCCTGGAAAACCATTTCGGTGTTGCACTCTTCCTCTCAGGGAAGAGGCGGGAGGAGGGAGTAAGGGCCGGATTTAGCTACGTCATGCCATAGAACTGAGGTAAGCATGACGGCTCATAGTTAGCATTTACAAAGGGTATATGTGTCTTAATAATCCTTTATTACGTTTGTAATCTCAGTGTATAAAATACAAAATAAAAAACAAATAGAAAAAAACACATCTAGACAGGGTGACTGACAAAAAGAACCCAGCTGATGCTACAAGGGACAAGGACACCAAGACCACAGCTGTTCAGGCCCCAGGAGTCTGTGCTACCTTCACGTGGTCTGGGAGGGTCAAGCTGAAAGCGGACCTTGATCCTGGGGGCGTGTAGGAGCAGGCTGGCGCATGACCTGAGGGTGGGGTTATGGAGAAAGAGCAGTTCTTTGAGATAAGGAGGGGCATTGTCATGAATACACTGTAAAGTCAGCAGGAGGGCAGGAGGGTTTTGAATTCAATCCGGAATGAGATGGGGATGATGTGATGGTGTTTCCTCACTCTCATCTCTCATGGCAGTGCTGTTATGGATCTACTGGAGCTGGATGTACTGCCAGGGATCCTGATGCAGAGTGCGATGCGGTAATCCAGCCTTGACGAGATAAAGGCGTGGACGAGCTTCTCTGCATCAGACTGAGTGAGGGTGGGACGGAGTTTGGTAATGTTCTTGAGGTGATAGAAGGATGCGTTACACAGTTGTTTGATGTGGTATACATAGTAGAGCCAGATATGACAGGGACGGATGAAGGGCTGTCATTAGTTATCACAGCCACACAGTGAAAATGGTCTATATGGTTCAAATGTATTTAAGGTTAGGGTTAGGCATAAGGTTAGCCGTGTGGTTATGGTTAGGCATAAGGTTAGCAGTGTGGTTAAGGTTAGGGTTAGGTTAAAAATCAGATAAGAAGAGAAATTGTAGTAATAGACAGGGTTTAGCCATAATGACCTTGTGACTGTGGTAACTAATGACGACCCGGCTGAAGGAGAGTTAAAAAGAGATGGGGAGAGGTAGAGGGCTAGTCTCTCTCTCTCTCTCTCTCTCTCTCTCTCTCTCTCTCTCTCTCTCTCTCTCTCTCTCTCTCTCTCTCTCTCTCTCTCTCTCTCTCTCTCTCTCTCTCTCGGGAGATGAGGAAGTGTGGTGTTTAGGCAGGAACTTGCGATTTACAGAAGAGAAAAGGGTAAGAGGGAGAGGAGAGGGAGAAAAGATGAGGGATGAATATTGAGCAGTATCAGATGAGGGGCTTTAAAACACACTAATGAGAGAGAGAGTAACATGTGGGGAACATGCACTGAGAACACACTGTACAAGCATGCGCACATGCACAAATGCACACACACAAAAATACCCTAATCTTAACCTTAACCTAAAAACCTTACCTTAACCTTAACCCTAAAACTAACCCTAGCTCCTAACCCTAACCCTAATCTTAATCTTAACCTTAACCTAAAAACCTTACCTTAACCTTAACCCTAAAACTAACCCTAGCTCCTAACCCTAACCCCCCCCCCCCCCCCCCCCCCCCCACACACACACACACACTCCTCCATAGCATAAGCCATGTCTTTGGTGTTGTAATGTGTGATGTGATTGCTGTATGGGGAGGGGAGCTAAACCACCAGGTGATCACTGACCTAATGTTATCAGATGAATTAGATTCATATCATTTAATTTCCTGGTAAGTGCTGCTCTCCTAATTAAGTACAGAGAGAGAGAGAACGAGGCAGGGAGGGGGCCACCCAATGCTTAGTAAAACGTGGCGGGGCTGAGTGTGTGAGTGTGTGAGTGTGTGAGTGTGTGTGCCCGTGTGTGTGTCTGAGCCATTACGCTGTGTGTGTGTAAGCATGTGTGTACACACCTCACAAAAACACACTCCCACCTTGAGTTACACTGCTGTGCTACAGATGAAGTAATATCTTGAGGCTACTGTGTAATTAGAGCTAATTCAATTGGCTTCTGCTTCTATGGTTACATCCCAAATTACACCCTATTCCCTGCACAGTGCACTACTTTTGACAAGAGCCCTATGGGGAATAGGGTGCCATTTGGGATGCAATCTCCACCTGCCAACAACACAGTCGATTGATAGCCATATTTTTCTCTCTTTCCTTCTTTCTCCTCATTAATGGAGTGGAATTAATGAAAATGGCTTCGCTCTGCATGCACTGCTGGAGGATAGCATTAGTGCTGCAAATCAAATACAATTTTATTTGTTACAGGCACCGAAAATAACAGTGAAATCCTTATAAGCATTTCCCAACAATGCAGATAAAAAAAATGCAATAATTTAAACAAGACAAAACACACAAGAATTAATGTATATATGGGATGCAGCATAACCATTTCAATGTGCAGTGGTATGAGGTAACTGAGGTGGGTATGTACATGGAGGTAGAGGTAGTGACTATCCATCAGGATAAATAATAATAACAGTAAGAAACTAAGTAGCAGCAGCGTACACGATGAGTGTATGTGTTCATGTGTGAAAGTATGCGTACGTAGTGTGTGTGTGCGTATGTAGTGTGTGTGTGCGTATGTAGTGTGTGTGTGCGTATGTAGTGTGTGTGTGCGTATGTAGTGTGTGTGTGCATGTGTAGTGTGTGAGTCAGTGCAAAATAGAGTAAGTGCAGATAGTCCATTTGATTAACTATTTAGCAGTCTTATGGCTTGGGGATAGAAACTGTCTTGTAGACTGTTCATCTGAAACCCAATGCTCCGGTACTGCTTTCCGGACGTAGCAGAGATAACAGTCCATGGCTTGGGTGGCTGAAGTCTTTGGGAATTTTTCGGGCCTTCCTCTAACACTAGCTGATACAGGACCTGGGTGGCAGGAAGCTTGGACCTAGTGATTTACTTGGCTGTCCGCACAACCCTCTGTACAGCTTCGCGGTCGAGGGTGGTACAGTTGCCATACCAGGCATGATGCAGCCAGTCAATAACTCTCAATGGTGCAGCTGTAGAACCTCTTGAGGATCTGAGGGCCCATGCCCAATCTTTTCAGCCCCCTGAGGGAGAAGATGCGCTGTTGTGCCCTCTTCACGACTGTGAGGGTGTGCGTTGACCATGTTAAGTGGTGAACTTGAAACCTCGACCTTCTCCATTATAGCCCCGCCGATGTGGCTGGGGGCATGTCACTCCCTTGTTTCCTGTAGTCCATTACCAGCTCCTTTGTTTTGCAGACGTTGCGGGAGAGGTTGTTGTCCTGGTACCACACTGCCAGGCCTCTGACCTCCACCCTGTAGGCTGTCTCCTCGTTGTCGGTGATCAGGCCTACCACTGTTGTGTCATCAGCAAATTTGATGATGGTGTTGGAATCGTGCTTGGCCATGCCAATGTGAGTGAACAAGGAGTACAGGAGGGGACTAAGCACACACACCTGGGGGCCCAACGAGTTGAGGGTCAGTGTGACGGCCTGTGAGGAAGTCCAGGACCCTGTTGAAGAGACCTGTTTAAAGGTCTTACACACTTAAGCCACGGAGAACGAGATCCCACAGTGGTCAGGAACAGTAGGGGCTCTCATCAATGGCTAGGTGTTGTTTACCTCGAAGCAAGCATAGAAGGCATTTAGCTTATCTGGGAAGGCTGCATCACTGGGCAACTCATGGCTTGGTCCCCCTTTGTAATCCGTAATAGTCTGCAAGCCCTGTCACATCCGATGTGCGTCGGAGCCGTTGTACTAGGATTCCATCCCTTACGGAAAAAACAAATTCATTTCACGTGATCACGTGAAGTGTTCCAGAAACACATGTTTTCAAATAATTTCACACGTGAAATTTCACATGAAATTATGTGATTTGGTATTGTTTTTTTGCGTGTTGGATGGCTCGTCAGAGGTCGTAGCGGGATTTCTTCTGTCCATGTCCGTGTCCCGTTCCTAGAAAAGCGGTAGCTCTAGCCTTTAGCCCAGCGCAGAATACTTCCTGTAATCAATGGCTTTTGGTTTGGTTAAATATGTACGGTCACTGTGTGGACAACTTCGTCGATGCAATTATTGATGAAACTCATGAATGTTGTAGTCTGTTCTAGCGAAAGAGTCCTGTAGCCTAGCATTCACTTTGTCAGCATGGCCTGTGTGTGTGTGTGTGTGTGTGTGTGTGTGTGTGTGTGTGTGTGTGTGTGTGTGCGCATCTTTGAGGGGCTTACACTGCCAGAGAGTAATAGTGCATGTAGGGGTCTTATCAGCAGTCATATCAGACACAAAGGAGTATTGAACATTTCACCTGCTCTCTCACAATACAGCCATTAAGATAATGACGCAACATTGAGAAACAGACTAGTGTGAGCTGATTACAATTACAGTTACAATTACAGCAATGACACACACATAGGTAAAGCCTGAAATATTTATACACCCCCACTCAACAAACACGCCTACATACATTCACACAAACCTCCCACTCAATGGTGGCGTATTGAGATATTTATTGAAATATGTGTTTTTTTAAGGCTCCGCAGCATCTTGTGGATTTAAAGATATTTTTAATAGAAAGGCCTGGTTGAGATTGAATCTTTCCCTCAGTAAATGACAAGCCATTTGGAGAAATAGAAAAGGAAAATTGGAGCATCATGGAGAGAGAGCGAGAGAGAGAGAGACGAGAGAGAAAAGAGAAAAGAGAGAGATAGAGTGAGAGAGAAAGAGAAAAGAGTGAGCGAGAGAGAGAAGAGAGAAAGAGCAAGAGAGAGAGTGAGAGAGAGTGAAAGAGAGAGAGAAGAGAGAGAGTGTGAGAGAGAAAGAGCGAGTGAGTGATTGAGTGAGTGAAAGAGTGAGAGGTAGAGAGAGAGAGAGAGAGAGAGAGAGAGAGACAGAGAGAGTGAGAGCGAGAGAGAGAAGTTTCTGTGTTTAAGAGAGAATGGAAAATTAAGAGATTGAGAAAGATAGCGAGAACAAAGAAGAGGAAAGAGGAAAATAATGCTAGAATGTTAATGCTCAGACTGTATCAGTGTGTCTGACTGTCTGGTGTGCTACTGTAAATGACAGTTATCTTTGATCACAATAACTAGCTGAGGGCTCCTACATTCCACGGGACATCACAGGAACAGTGACTCAAACAGGCACACTGCCAGACTGCGGCTATGCCGATAAGGGTGAAGGAGATACAGTATGAGCGAAAGAGCAGAGAAGAGAGAGTGTTGGAACTCTGAATTGATCTTTACTGCAAAATTGCCTGTTGGATTAGTGTGTCTATGAATGAATGTGTAGCTGGATGACCATATCTGAAACCAATGTCATTGTAAGTAGAGAAAAATTCAGGGCCCTGCATTAAAGACCAAAATTGGCTAAAGAAAATTGTGATAAATAAAAAAGTATACCTGTTTCATATAAAGGACCAAAAAAAGTACAGCTGTACCATACAGGTTGCAAAATAGTTTCAATGTACCAATTCCATAGCACATGGTTTATGAACTGATACGACTCCGGATTCAACACTTGGAGATTTTCCATTTAAATTATTATACAAAATTCTTGCAACCAATAGAATGTTATACTGTATACAGTATATGGGGGATACAATCAACCCAAGTCATAGTCAATCGATCAACAATATAATAATACTCTTAGTAACAGTTATTATCTTTCATTTACAATCTGTAGAAACTATGAGAATATAAAGGTTCAAATATTTTGATAAACATCACAGCACAGTGGAAGAATATATGACAGCTAAAAATGAAAAGTGGATGGTCTTCAGAGATAGACACAGATAGATAGACACAGATAGATAGACATGGATAGATAGACACAGATAGATAGACACGGATAGATAGACACAGATAGATAGACACGGATAGATAGACACGGATAGATAGACACGGATAGATAGACAAGGATAGATAGACACGGATAGATAGACACAGATAGATAGACACAGATAGATAGACACGGATAGATAGACACGGATAGATAGACACGGATAGATAGACACGGATAGATAGACACGGATAGATAGACACGGATAGATAGACACAGATAGATAGACACAGATAGATAGACACAGATAGATAGATAGACACAGATAGATAGATAGACACGGATAGATAGACACAGATAGATAGACACAGATAGATAGACACAGATAGATAGACACAGATAGATAGACACAGATAGATGGACACAGATAGATGGACACAGATAGATAGACACAGATAGATAGACACAGATAGATAGACACAGATAGATAGACACAGATAGATAGACACAGATAGATAGACACAGATAGATAGACACAGATAGATAGACACAGATAGATAGACACAGATAGATAGACACAGATAGATAGACACGGATAGATAGACACAGATAGATAGACACGGATAGATAGACACAGATAGATAGACACAGATAGATAGACACAGATAGATAGATAGACACGGATAGATAGACACAGATAGATAGACACAGATAGATAGACACAGATAGATGGGAGCGGTTGAGGGTAGCTCAAAGGGAAGGACAAAAACAAACAAAAGATAACTGAAGTAAAATATACTGTCAGTGAAATGTATGTAGTATGTATAAGCTGGAAGTGGAAACCTAAGTATTGTTGTCCATTAGTTTACTCCAATTAGGGGAGGGGTGGTAGGGTTATTAATTAGGGAAAAAATAAATAAAGAAGGAAAATATGAAAAAAATATATACACTACCGTTCAAAAGTTTGGGGTCACTTAGAAATGTCCTTGTTTTTGAAAGAAAAATACATTTTTGTCCATTAAAATAACATCAAATTGATCAGAAATACAGTGTAGACATTGTTGATGTTGTAAATTAATATTGTAGCAGGAAATGTGAGATTTTTTATGGAATATCTACATAAGCGTAGATACTGACCCATTATCAGAAACCATCACTCCTGTGTTCCAATGGCACGTTGTGTTAGCTAATCGAAGTTTATCATTTTAAAGGGGTTAATTGATCATTAGAAAACCATTTTGCAATTATGTTAGCACAGCTGAAAACTGTTGTTCTGATTAAAGAAGCAATAAAACTGGCCTTCTTTACACTAGTTGAGTATCTGGAGCATCAGCATTTGTGGGTTCGATTACAGACTCAAAATGGCCAGAAACAAATAACTTCCTTCTGAATCTCGTCAGTCTATTCTTGTTCTGAGAAATTAAGGCTATTCCACACAGGAAATTTACAAGAAACTGAATATCTCGTACAACGCTGTGTACTACTCCCCTCTCATTAAGAAGGAAAGAAATTCCACAAATTAACGTTTAACAAGCCACACCTGTTAATTGCAATGCATTCCGGGCGACTACCTCATGAAGCTGGTTGAGAGAATGCCAATAGTGTGCAAAGCTGTCATCAAGGCAAAGGGTGGCTACTTTTTATAATCTCAAATATAAAATACATTTTGATTTGTTTAACACATTTTGGGCACTACATGTTTCCATATGTGTTATTTCATTATTATGATGTCTTCACTATTATTCTACAATGTAGAAAATAGTAAAAATAAAGAAGAACCTTGGAATGAGTATTTGTGTAAAAACTTTTGACTGGTACTGTGCGTACGCAAGTCCGCAGGCACATGCACAAATACAAACACACACCACAGGAGGGTTTTGACACCTTAATTGGGGAGGAGGGCTTGTGGGAATGAAATGCATTCCATCCGCTCCGTTCTGGCCATTATTATGAGCTGTCCTCCCCTCAGCACCCTCCTGTGACACACACACACACACCGACACAGTCACTTGACAGAGTGGCAGCGATCAGCCTCGCTACTGATCATCTTCATTTCTAATTGTCCCTGATTAATCTATGTAAATGGGGGTTAATCAGGATGTATTGAAACTATTTTGGTGCTTGCCGCCTCCCCGCGAGCGGCTCTATCAATTGACATCAATATTTGTCTTCCTCTCGTTATTTAATTTGCACCTTGTTCTTCTGGTAATGGACACGATTAGCAACAATTAAGAGACCAGGCGTACAAAGAAGGGTGGAAAGAGGAAAGTGGAGGGAGGGATAGAGAGAGATGGAGAGGGGAGAGAATGGGATAGAGAGAGGTGAAGAGAGAGAGAGAGAGAGAGAGAGAGAGAGAGAGAGAGAGAGAGATGAAGATAGAGGTAGAGGTAGAGTAAGAGGGGGTGAAGAGAGAGAAGTGGCGAGAGAGTGGAAACAAATTTGACCCCAATAACTACTGTGGGATATGAGTCAACAGCAACCTTGGGAAAATTCTCTGCATTATCATTAACTGCAGACTCTTACATTTCCTCAGTGAAAACAATGTACTGAGAAAATGTTAAATTGGCTTTTTACCAAATTACCATACGACAGACCACGTATTCACCTTGCAAATTATAATTGACAAACAAACAAACCAAAACAAAGGCAGTCTTCTCATGCTTTGTTGATTTAAAAAATTTATTTAAACAATTTGGCATGATGGTCTGCTACACAAATTGATGGAAAGTGGTGTTGGAGGAAAAACATACAACATTATAAAATCCATGTACACAAACAACTAGTGTGCAGTTAAAATGGGCAAAAAACACACACATTTCTTTCCACAGGGCCGTGGGGTGAGACATATACAATATATCAACAAATTGGCGAGGGCACTAGAACAGTCTGCAGCTTCTGGCCTCACCCTACTAGAAACTGAAGTCAAATGTCTTCTGTTTGCTGATGATCGGGTGCTTTTGTCCCCAACCAAGGAGGGCCTACAGCCACATCTAGATATTCTGCCAAAATTCTGTCAGACCTGGGCCCTGACAGTAAATCTCACTAAGACAAAAATAATGCTGTTCCAAAAAAGGTCCAGTTCCCAGGACCACAAACACAAATTCCATCTAGACACCGTTGCCATAGAGCACACAAAAAACGATACATACTGTACCTTGGCCTAAACATCAGCGCCACAGATAACTTCACAAAGCTGTGAACGATCTGAGAGACAAGGCAAGAAGGGCCTTCTATGCCGTCAAAAGGAACATAAAATTAAACATACCAATTAGGATTTGTGTAAAAATACTTGAATCAATTATAGAACCCAACCAACCAAGAATTCACAAAATGGGACAAACACAAAATTGAGACTGCATGCACAATTCTGCAAAAAATATCCTCAGTGTACAACGTAAAACACCAAATAATGCATGCAGAGCAGAATTAGGCCGATACCAGCGAATTATCAAAATCCAGAAAAGAGCTGTTAAATTAAATTTTTTGGGTGAAACACCACAGTGTGCCATCACTGCAGCAAGATTTGTTAACTGTTGCCACAATAAAAGGGCAACCAGTAAAAAACAAACACCATTGTAAATACAACCCATATTTATGTGTATTTATTTTCCCCTTTGTACTTTAACTATTTGCACATAATATGACATTTGAAATGTCTCTATTGCTTTGGAACTTTTGTGAGTGTAAAGAGAGAGAGATAGATAGAGATAGAGATAGAGATAGAGATAGAGATATATAGAGAGAGAGAGAGAGAGAGAGAGAGAGAGAGAGAGAGAGAGAGAGAGAGAGAGAGAGAGAGAGAGAGAGAGAGAGAGAGAGAGAGAGAGAGAGAGAGAGAAAACGTAAATAATGTCAATTCTGGACACACGGTTTTACATCACCATGACACACACACACAAACCCACGACCCACACACACACACAAACCCACAACACACACACCCACACACACACACACATGTATGTACACAAGCACACACACATTCTCATTTTTCACACATACTCCTCAACTCCTAAGCTGACTGATGTCTGGGGTAAGACCAGGGTAATTACACCACAGCAACACATCACACATGTTAAAAACACACCCGTTAGACATGTAACCTTCACACAATGTGACCAGAACGGCCACAGGTCAACTCAGGTCGATATCCTCTAACCCCTGACCCCAGAGAAACTTGACCCTGGTGACCCCACCCACTGTATGCTGCCTTGTAAGGCTGTGTAACAGGCGGTGTTGTCTCCCTAACCTTTAAATGGCAGACACACGTCTCACTGAAAACCTTTAGCTAATGTGAGACCTTTAACTAACATGCAACCTGAGCTTCTGAGGGGGACACTGATGTGTCAACCCTAACCCCAAATACACCTCTCTCCTCTCCTCCTCTACCTTTCTTTCTGTCACTGTCTGTTACTTTGTCTGTGTCTGTTGCTCTCCCTCTCGCTGTCTGTCAATTTTTTCTCCATCTCATTCTCTCTGTCTCTCTCTTTTTTCAATTAAGTAACCCCTGCGAGGGGGAGGGGGGTTGAGTGCGTACGAGGGGGGAAGGGAAAGGGTGTGACACACTTGCAACTCATTTTAATGTGAGCGTGGACTTCGGGGATCTGCCAGCAGGGTTCTAATTTACAAGCGGGGGGAGAGGCTGGGCAGATGGAGACAGATACGGAAGGACACAAGATGTGTGTCGCACACCGGAGGCCGTCGCGTTGCTGCTATCCCTGTCCGCACCGTAAATAACGCTGAGCGATAGAGAATTTATGAGGCACAAATATCTCACTACCAGCCTATTATCCCTCCTGCACTGTCGCTGTATCTCTCATTGGGAAATCGAGAGTGCTAGAGGATCGGGAGAGAGAGAGAAAGACAAAAATAGGGAGAGAGAGAAGGGAAAGTGGGAGAGAGAAATATAGAGAAATAAAGAAGGGAAGAGAGAGAAATAGTAGGAGGATATAGAAAGAGAGAGAGGGGAGGAGAGAGAGAGGAAGAGAAGGAGAGAGAGAGAGACCAGTTTTTCACAGTACTCCCTAGGACTGTTAAAACAAACAGATAGGGAAGGGAGCGAGAAAGAACATACACAAAGAGAGAGAATGGAATAAAGAGAAAGAAAGAAAGAGGGAAATTGTAAGAGACACACAGTGCGTGAGGAGACAGACAAGACAGGGATGGGAGAGAGAAAGACTGGAGGATCCACACGGTGGAGTTAAGGGAGGAAGAGAGAGGAAGACTGGAGGATCCACACGGTAGAGTTAAGGGAGGAAGAGAGAGGAAGACAGACACCAGGGGAGCGAGCGATAAGATGAGGAATGAGAGACAAACAAAGCATGAGACAGACAGACATTGACAGAGTTAAATAGTCTACCTCTGAAACGCTTGAAAACTTTTCAAATGGTACATGACTCAACAAGAGATCTGCATGCCCTCCCATCCTCCCTCCATCCCTCCACTCGGTATCTACCCATCTCTTGAGTGTCTGCAGTAGGCCTAAGTGTTACCATATTAGAATTCACTCCACACAGGGGGCTATAATCCTACACTTCCATATCATTAGTGCTCTCTCTTTTATGACACACCCATGTCAAGGTCAAATGCATATGTTCCTAGCTGACAGTGGGAATAAAGAGAACGAGCCAGGGAGGATGAGAAGGAGGGATGGAGGGAATGTGAACAGAGAGGAGGAGGAGGAAAAGGTTCTGGATCTTCCAATTAAGAACAGTCTTCTGACACAAATTGGGCACAGGTGAGGAGAGAGAGTAAAGAGGAGGGAGAGAGAAATAAAGAGAGAGAGAGTGTGTGTGTGTGTGTGTGTGTGTGTGTGTGTGTGTGTGTGTGTGTGTGTGTGTGTGTGTGTGTGTGTGTGTGTGTGTGTGTGTGTGTGTGTGTGTGTGTGTGTGTGTGTGTGTGTGTGTGTAAGGAGGCAGGTATGATATTACCAATACAGCCTTAACTTTGAGAAGCATGAAATACATTGTGTGTGAACTTGGCCTTAGAGTTACAGGGCTTATGATGGCTTATAGGGGTTTCTAAAGAAGCAGGTGAGAGGAGAGGAGAGAGGAAGATTGGGCCCCTCTCTCCCTCTCTAAGACCTCTGATTGTCTGTGAAATCGAAACAACTATGCTGTCACTTTCTTCACTGCTTCTCTCTCTTTTGGTGAAAAAAGCATAATCATCTCAGCGATATGGATCAGCAACAGCAGAAAGAGAGTGTGTAGTTTGTGAAAAGCAAACTCTGCCCTTATTAAATATTATAAGGGCAAACGCAAATGAACAGCAACCCTTGGCTCGGGGCGCCGCCGGAAGTTTATTCATTATTAGATTTAATGGCCGTTGTACGGCGTGAGCATGAGAAAGTGCCATGGTAACAATTTTGGCAAAATACTAACCCTCATATGGTTGGATACAGGAAGAGTGAGTGGGGGGATAGGGAAGAGAGAGAGAGAGTGAGAGAGCGCGAAAGAGAGAGAGAGCGCTAGTGGACTGATAAATAACAATGTCATGTTGTCAGATCCTCCAGAACAAGGCATCTTTAACAGCAGGCCATAATGGAGCCCAAGCACTCGGTAAGTTATTAATGAACGCACACACACACACACACACACACACCTCCTGTAGTCAACAGGCTCAGTCGTCCTGGGAAAAGAAGGTTTCAATTTAAAGTTAGAGAAACTTCAGAGTCAGGTTATTATTGAATTTTGAGTTTTTGCATCGAAATGAAGCTCAACTTTTGAGAAAGCCTCATACAAGTAGCTTATGAAGCACCCCCGTGAGAATAACATCTCATCATTTTTAAACACTGGGAGAAAATAATATTATCTTCCACTAATAATCAGTTGTAATCCATAGAAAGAGATGCTGAAAGCCATTTAATGAAAGTATTGGATCTATTGAGGTAGAGTTTAAATTTGACCTTAAATTTAAGGTTATTGTAGGACGGCAGGTAGCCTAGCAGTTAAGACCATTGGGCCAGTTACCGAAAGCTGCGCCCCTGCCCAGTCATGTGAAGTCCATAGATTAGGCCCTCATTTATTTATTTAAATTGACTCATTTCCTTATAAGAACCTTAACTCAGTAAAACTGATTTCCTTATAAGAACTGTAACTCAGTAAAACTGATTTCCTTATAAGAACCTTAACTCAGTAAAACTGATTTCCTTATAAGAACTGTAACTCAGTAAAACTGATTTCCTCATAAGAACCTTAACTCAGTAAAACTGATTTCCTCATAAGAACCTTAACTCAGTAAAACTGATTTCCTCATAAGAACCTTAACTCAGTAAAACTGATTTCCTCATAAGAACCTTAACTCAGTAAAACTGATTTCCTCATAAGAACCTTAACTCAGTAAAACTGATTTCCTCATAAGAACCTTAACTCAGTAAAACTGATTTCCTCATAAGAACCTTAACTCAGTAAAACTGATTTCCTCATAAGAACCTTAACTCAGTAAAACTGATTTCCTTAAATTAACTGTAACTTAGTAAAATTGTTAAATTGTTGCATGTTGCATTACATTTTAATTCAGTATTTAATATTGCATTTTTCTTCCCCCCAAAATTATAAATTCACACCAAATACAAACATACACACACGAACACCAACTTACAGACAAATACAAACAACGACTACATCTCCTCTGCCCAGACCCACATGCTCACACCCCCATCCCTAGAGCCTGCATTATTGTTTTTTACATGGCCTTAAATTGTACCAATTCGTTTTTCAATAATAAATCATTAGACTTTTCCATTGTGTTAATGATGGTGGATTGATTTCCAAGTTTGGAGTATACATTTTTTGAGAGATGAGTGATGAGAAGAGAATCGTGCAGCCCACTGGGTATCTCACGACACTGGCTGAGGCATGGGAGCCTGTAGCAGCTCCAGAACCCGACATCATTCCACCTGACACAAAAATACACTCCCTGATGCTTCCCTTTGGTGAGGCGTTATTCTGTAACGATGTGCGCTGAGAGTCGGGAAGCAAGTTCAGGGAGTGAGTGTTTTAATAAAATAAACGCAACATAATACAAAACAAGAAACACTAACAGCACACAGACATGAAACAGAAACAATAACGCCTGGACATATGTAGGGAAGGTAATCAGGGAGGTGATGGAGTCTGAAGACGTACAGGTGCGCGTAACGATGGTGACAGATGTGCCCCATAACTAGCAGCCTGGTGACCAAGAGGCCGGAGAAGGAACACACGTGACACCAACTTTCTAGCTCTGCCTATAACTTTTGGACTTCCCAGAAAGCATGGATTATTGAGTCATTGTTAGTTTTACACTTAAGACATTACTCTGCTGTTGTGCTGTAGAATTTGAGTTTTTTTATTGTTGCTTACAGATAAAACTAAAGAAATGTAAATGTATAATTTACATTACTTACATGCTGACTGGACCGCACGCGCGCATGTTGATTTTGTTCCCCCACACCAGATGCGACAAGGACATGCATGTTGAAATATCAAAACAAACTCTGAACCAACTGCATTAATTTGGGGACAGGTCAAAAAACATTAAACATTTATGACAATTTAGTAAGCTAGCTTGCTGTTGCTAGCAAATTTGTCCTGGGATATAAACATTGGGTTGTTATTTTCCTGGAACTGCACAAGGTCCTCTACTCCGACAATTAATCTACAGATAAAGTTTGTTTCCAGTAATCTCTCCTGCAGGCTTCTTCTTCTTCTTCTGACTTTATATGGCGGTTGGCAACCAACTTTAAGGTGTATTACCACAACCAACTGGACTGGAGTGGGGACCTCGGTTCATCTTTCAATCACCTACGTGGGTATATACTCCTAAAAAAACAACGAGGAGATGGGAGAGGCAGGACTTGCAGCATATCAAGCATCACAAATAGAACCAAGTTCTATTTTAGCGCCTGGCTACGCAGACGCTCGTTGACGTGCCCGAGCAGTGTGGGTGCAATGTTTGAATAACATGTACAGTTGTGGCCAAAAGTTTTGAGAATGACACAAATATTAATTCACAAAGTCTGCTGCCTCAGTTTGTATGATGGCAATTTGCATATACTACAGAATGTTATGAAGAGTGTCAGATTAATTGCAATTAATTGCAAAGTCCCTCTTTGCCATGAAAATTAACTGAATCTCAAAAAAACATTTCCACTGCATTCCAGCCCTGCCACAATAGGATCAGCTGACATCATGTCAGTGATTCTCTCGTTAACACAGGTGAGTGTTGACGAGGACACAGCTGGAGATCACTCTGTCATGCTGATTGAGTTCGAATAACAGACTGGAAGCTTCAAAGGAGGGTGGTGCTTGGAATCATTGTTCTTCCACTGTCAAAGATGGTTACCTGCAACGAAAAACGTGCCGTCATCATTGCTTTGCACATAAAGGGCTTCACAGGCAAGGATATTGCTGCCACTAAGATTGCACCTAAATCAACCATTTATCGGATCATCAAGAACTTCAAGGAGAGCGGTTCAATTGTTGTGAAGAAAAAATCAGGGACCGTCCAAGAAAGTCCAGCAAGCGCCAGGACCGTCTGCTAAAGTTGATTCAGCTGCGGGATCGGGGCACCACCAGTACAGAGCTTGCTCAGGAATGGCAGCAGGCAGGTGTGAGTGCATCTGCACTGTGAGGCGAAGACTTTTGGAGGATGGCCTGGTGTCAAGAAGGGCAGCAAAGAAGCCACTTCTCTCCAGGAAAAACATCATGCACAGACTGATATTCTGCAAAAGGTACAGGTATTGGACTGCTGAGGAAAAAAGTCATTTTCTCTGATGAATGCCCTTTCTGATTGTTTGGGGCATCTGGAAAAAAGCTTGTCCGGAGAAGACAAGGTGAGCGCTACCATCAGTCCTGTGTCATGCCAACTGCAAAGCATCCTGAGACCATTCATGTGTGGGGTTGCTTCACAGTCAAGGGACTGGGCTCACTCACAATTTTGCCTGAGAACACAGCCATGAATAAAGAATGGTACCAACACATCCTCCAAGAGCAGCTTGTCCCAACCATTCAGGAACAGTTTGGTGATGAACACTGCCTTTTCCAGCATGATGGAGCACCTTGCCATAAGGCAAAAGTGATAACTAAGTGGCTCGGGGAACAAAACATTGATATTTTGGGTCCATGGCCAGGAAACTCCCCAGGCCTTAATCCCATTGAGTATTTGTGGTCAATCCTCAAGAGGCAAACAAAACCCCACAAATTCTGACCAACTCCAAGCATTGATTATGCAAGAATGGGCTGCCATCCGTCAGGATGTGGCCCAGAACTTAATTGACAGCATGTTAGGGCGGATTGCAAAACACTCATTTAAAATCCATAATAGATAACATGTGAAATAAATAGAGTACAGGACCCTTGAAACATTGCAATAGAATACAGGACACTTGAAACATTGCAGTACATTTTTCATTATGGAAATTTAAATGTTAAAGAGTGATTTTTAAAAAGAGAATGTTAGGGAAAAACATTTAAGAGCGAGAGTTATTTTACAGTCTGACAGCAGTGGGCAGAGTGGCGTTTCTCAGGCAGTTCGTACATACAGTTAAGCAGGACAGTTTGTGGATGTTTCTCATGAGGCTGGTGGTGCAGTTACCTCTTTTTGGAGGAAGCAGGTCATTCAGTGGATGGTCAAGAGTGTGCATGTCCTTCACCAGGTGCACTGCAGCCTATTTAACCGGGGTGGACGCTAATAGCGTTTAAATCGATTGTGTCACTCGCTCTGAGACCTTGAAGTGGTTGTTTCTCTTGCTATGCATGGGCCATGGCTTTTGTGGAGCGATAGGTAACGATGCTTCGTGGGAGGCAGTTGGTGATGTGTCAGAGGGTCCCTGGTTCAAGCCCAGGTTGGGGCGAGGAGAGGAACGGAAGCAAAACTGTTACACCTGCTCTCGCCTGCTCTGTTCTCAAGGCCTTCCTCTGCACCCTGTCTAGTTGGGCCTGCTGCTTTTGCTGCATCCAACTAACAGCACTCCACCGTATTCCAGACAAGTTCTAGTGTAGTGTATACTGTGACCAGATCTTCAGAATAGACGTTTTGAGGCCTTCCTCACTGACTGCTACACGTGTCTGTCACCACTAAGGTTAGAGTCTTGACGAAAAGCAAGATACTTGGCTGTTGTTGCCACTAGTACTTTCCAGCCCTCTGGTGAGTGGTGAAGGTTGTGGGGGGTCTCTTGAAAAACTTTGCAGAATTTTCCCGTTCACGAGCATGATGTTGGACGTGGCCCACTATTCCAGCTGCTTTGGCTCCAAGCCCATGGAAGTGTCCTCTTGAATTCCTGCTATGGCTCGGGACAGCCCTACATCATCTGCATACCCAGTGTCCAGAGTGTTACTGAAGAGAACTTTTTGGGTGGACATGTAAAGGAGAAACATATAGTGAGACCACACCTCCTTGTGGCGGCGTAAGAAATGGCAGCAGTTTTACGGGTGCTATTATGTGGGGGTTTTTCACGAGTTTTGTAAAATATTTTGTACATAATGTTTCTGCAACTGTATCTTACGGCAGAAAAGAGCGTCTGGATATCAGGACAGCGATCAAATTAGACAAGTATTTTTTCAACAACAAGCAAGACTCACATGATATTCTTCAAACACCCGGCAGGGCCGACATCTCAGTAATTCGCAAGAGGAAGCGACACAGGTACAGAGGACGAAGAGCACCACAAACAGATGCCTTCACTAAGTCCGCACTCAGTCAGCTGTACAAGGAAATAAGCAAAGAGGAAACCACTCACCCAGAGGCGGCGCTTCTAGTGGCTGGAGACTTTAATGCAGGGACACTTAAATAAGTTCTACCAAATCTCTATCAACATGTTAAATGTGCAACCAGAGGGAAAATAATTCAAGCAGGAAGCACCAGTTACTCGGTCTATAAAAAGGTGGTCAGATGAAGCAGATGCTAAACTACAGGACTGTTTTGCTATCACAGACTGGAACATGTTCTGGGATTCTTCCAATGTCATTGAGGAATACACCACATCAGTCACTGGCATTATCAATAAGTGCATCGAGGACGTCGTCCCCACAGTGACTGTACGTACATACCCCAACCAGAAGCCATGGATTACAGGCAACATTCGCACTGAGTTAAATGGTAGAGCTGCCGCTTTCAAAAAAGCTTACAAAAAATCCAGCTATGCCCTGCGACGAACCATCAAACAGGCAAAGCGTCAATACAGGGCTAAGACTGAATCATACTACACCGGCTCTGATGTTCGTCAGATGTGGCAGGGCTTGCAAACTATTACAGACTACAAAGGGAAGCACAGCCGCAAGCTGCCCAGTGACAAGAGCCTACCAGACGAGCTAAATCTGTCTAAATGACTACAGACTAGACCCACTCCAATTTGCATACCGCCCAAACAGATCCACAGATGATGCAATCTCCATTGCACTCCACACTGCCCTTTCCCACCTGGACAAAAAGGAACACCTATGTGAGAATGCTATTCACTGACTACAGCTCAGCATTCAACACCATAGTACCCTCAAAGCTCATCACTAAGCTAAGGAACCAGGGACTAAACACCTCCCTCTGCAACTGGATCCTGGACTTCCTGACGGGCCACCCACAGGTGGTGAGGGTAGGTATTAACACATCTGCCACGCTGATCCTCAACACTGGAGCTCCCCAGGGGTGCGTGCTCAGTCCCCTCCTGTACTCCCTGTTCACCCACGACTGCATGGCCAGGCACGACTCCAACACCATCATTAAGTTTGCAGATGACACAACAGTGTTAGGCCTGATCACGGACAACGACGAGACAGCCTATAGGGAGCAGGTCAGAGACCTTGCCGGGTGGTGCCAGAATAACAACCTATCTCTCAACGTAACCAAGACTAAGGAGATGATTGTGGACTACAGGAAAAGGAGGACCGAGCACGCACCCATTCTCATCGACGGGGCTATAGTGGAGCAGGTTGAGAGCATCAAGTTCATTGGTGTCCACATCAACAACAAACTAGAATGGTCCAAACACACCAAGACAGTCGTGACGAGGGCACGACAAAGCCTATTCCCCATCAGGAAACTAAAAAGATTTGGCATGGGTCCTGAGATCCTCAAAAGGTTCTACAGCTGCAACATCGAGAGCATCTTGACTGGTTGCCTAACTGCCTGGTACGGCAATTGCTCGTCCTCCGACGGCAAGGCACTTCAGAGGGTAGTGCGTACATCCCAGTACATCACTGGGGCAAAGCTGCCTGCTATCCAGGACCTCTACTTCAGGCGGTGTCAGAGGAATGCCCGAAAAAATGTCAAAGACCCCAGCTACCCCAGTCATAGACTGTTCTCTCTTCTACCGCATGGCAAGCGGTACCGGAGTGCCAAGTCTAGGACAAAAAGGCCTCTCAACAGTTTTTACCCCCAAGTCATAAGACTCCTGAACAGGTAACCAAATGGTTACCCGGACTATTTGCATTGTGTGCCCCCCCAACCCCTCTTTTACACTGCTGCTACTCTGTCTATCTTATATGCATAGTCACATTAACTATACATTCATGTACATACTACCTCAATTTGCCCGACCAACCAGTGCTCCCACACATTGTCTAACCGGGATATCTGCATTGTGTCCCACCACCCACCATCCCCTCTTTTTACGCTACTGCTACTCTCTGTTCATCATATATGTATAGTCACTTTAACAATACCTACATGTACATACTACCTCAATAAGCCTGACTAACTGGTGTCTGTTATTTTCAAACGTCTTTTTACTGTTGTTTTATTTCTTGACACACACACACACACACACACACACACACACACACACACACACACACACCTTTTTTTTGCGTTAGAGTCAAGCATTTCACAGTAAGGTCTACCTGTTGTATTCGGCGCATGTGAAAAATAAACTTTGATTTGATTTGTGACACACCAAAGGTGACCTCTGACCAAGGGCTAAATGAGCCATTCACTGAAATAACTGTTTGATACATGGAACGAGAAAGTACTGAATTGAGTGACGTGTGTTGTCATTTGTATACATTTTGTCCCAAAATGTTGTATGGAATTCTATGGGAAAGCCATCTATTCCTGGTGCTTTTCTCCTTGCTAATGTTTTAACAATATCTAATATTTATTTTTGGGTGATCTCTGGTTTTAGGGATTATTGCCTGCAGATAATTACTTCAGGGTTGTTTAGTCTAAGAAAGCTATAGGACCCATCCAACTATTGTTAAATTCTGATTGTTATACATTTCATAGACGCTTTTAAAATGTATTAATTAATCTGTCAGTCTTATAAAATGTATGATTTAGGTCACCTGCTAAAATCAATTTTCCTGTCTGGATTTGATATAATATAGCTTGAATAGACAATGAAATAATTGGGCATTTTTCACGATGTAAAGTAAAATTATGAAAATGGCCTTCTTGGTCTATATGCTGGGATATACGGGGAATGGTGTGTTATTATTAAGCAGGATGCCTAGACCTCTGCTGTTACTACATTAGGTGGCAGCATAGGCCACTCCAACCCAGTTCCTCTTTAAATATTCAATTTCTCATTTTTTTTATGTAACTGTCGCAAGAAAACCACATCTGCTGAAAATCTCTTTAAGAGTTCGAGAACCATATGCTTTTTTTCCTATCATGGAGTACATGCACATTTCATGTGCTAAATTGGATTTTGTTGGTCTTTACATGTATAAAATCAAAGTTAACCCTTTCTGTTACTCCTATCATTGAAAAACCAAATAAAAAATGTAAGCAGACGCCGGTGGGCATTCCATAGACGCCGGTGGGCATTCCATAGACGCCGGTGGGCATTCCATAGACGACGGTGGGCATTCCATAGACGGCGGTGGGCATTCCATAGACGGCGGTGGGCATTCCATAGACGGCGGTAGGCATTCCATAGACGACGGTGGGCATTCCATAGACGACGGTGGGCATTCCATAGACGACGGTGGGCATTCCATAGACGGCGGTGGGCATTCCATAGACAGCGGTGGGCATTCCATAGACGACGGTGGGCATTCCATAGACGACGGTGGGCATTCCATAGACGGCGGTGGGCATTCCATAGACGGCGGTGGGCATTCCATAGACGACGGTGGGCATTCCATAGACGGCGGTGGGCATTCCATAGACGGCGGTGGGCATTCCATAGACGGCGGTGGGCATTCCATAGACGCCGGTGGGCATTCCATAGACGACGGTGGGCATTCCATAGACGCCGGTGGACATTCCATAGACGGCGGTGGGCATTCCATAGACGGCGGTGGGCATTCCATAGACGGCGGTGGGCATTCCATAGACGGCGGTGGGCATTCCATAGACGGCGGTGGGCATTCCATAGACGGCGGTGGGCATTCCATAGACGGCGGTGGGCATTCCATAGACGGCGGTGGGCATTCCATAGACGGCGGTGGGCATTCCATAGAATAGGAATGGGAGGATCATAGTATAAATATGTAGTTACTGTATACATTGTATATATAGAGTGTTTGGGCATGTGGTCTGAGCAGATATTTAACAAAAAAACACACAGAAAACAAAACCCCAAAACATAAAGCAAAGTATGTCGTTGTACTTGAGGCGTGATGCCTTTTTAGGGCTTTTAAGCTCCAACTCCTCTCCTAATGCACCAAAATAAAACAGTGGATTATGTAATTGTAGATACACTGGAGAAAGACTTCCGCTTAAGTACTGTGGTCAATTTATATTACCTTATAAATTAAATATAAGTAGAGTGGCTGGTGGGGATCTACTTGGGGAGAGTGGGTCCACCGAGAGACTTAAATGGGATGAATGGAGGCCCCACACACACCTCAGAGAAGTGTCTGATGTCCTCCCAGTTACCCCATCTCAATCCCCTGGATATAGCCCCTCTTCACTCTCAATAATAACCACAATTGAATCTTAGTTATAATGACAAACAAAGAAGAATAATGATTCAACATCCTTTCCTAATCTGTCCAGAACTCTTATTCATTTCACACTGGGTTTACAAACCACAAAACAACTAAAACAACTTTTTTTGTATAATTAAGTCCTTCTTTCGCTCTTTCCCAAACCAAATCCAACCCTCTACACCACCCCCTCCCAGTTCACCCCCTTTACCCCACCCAAGCCAAGTTTATCCCAACCTCCTATCTTCACTCACCCATTGCCCACCCAAGCCAAGCTTGTCCCACCCTCTCATCCTTACCCACCCAAGACAAACTTATCACCACCTCCCATCCTTGCCCTTCTCTACTAAACTAGGCCAAGTTTATCCCAACCTTCTGTATTTTCCCACTACCTTCTTCTCAGACACATTTACACCACTCTATACAACATACACCCTATGCTTCCACATACCCATTCTCTCCAGCTTTCATATAGCACCCTCCTTCCCTCTCCCATTCATATGAACACACACATACACCCACTCCCACCCTCTCGCCCACACACACACACATCCATTTATTTATTGACAATTCTATATTTCCTATATTTCCTCTTTAATACTGTCTTTTCATTGTCCATGTATCTCATTGGCATTGGTTAACTCTATCGTCACTTCCTAGAGAAGAACAGTTACTTTGTGACAATAAAGTCTGGATTGTATTGGGGGGAGGAGGAAAGAATATTGTCTCAATTTACAATAATCCGGTCTTGGGCATCATTGTATGTAGCCTAGTGTGCTTATTTTCCCACTACTTCCTCTTATCAGGGCATTGGGCTCTCTTTCTACTGGAAAGGTTTCCCGCAGCCTGTTCAGGGCTTCATCAGCACGTGTGAACTCCATCCTCTATGTTCCCTTCCACGCCCACAGAACTGCCGGGAATCGGAGTTGAGACTTGATTCATTTTTCCTCCAGTGACTGTCTGATTGAAATAATTGCTTGCATTTTCTCCTCAGCTTAGCAGACAGGTCTTGGATGAATTGAATGGACTGGCCATGGATTTTTTTATCTCCTTTCCCCCCTGTACCTTCAGAAGGCTGACTTTGGTCTGATAGTTCCACATCCTCTGGTGATACATCCATGCCAAGCTTCTCCGATATCAGCTTCCTTATCTTCCAGTAGGGAAAATATTCTCATATTATTTTGTCACATTCTGTTTTCTTGCTGGTCCAGTTCATCTTCTAAAGTTGGCACCTTGTTTCCAGAAAGCCCATTTTGTTGTCCTGTTCATCCACGTACTAGCCCTGTATATGCATATCTGACATGATTGACTATACATTATTTTCAAGCAAATCTACCCCCAAGGGGTATGCCAAAAGAAACGTGATTCACATTTTCAAACAGTCCATTACGATTATCCAATTCAGTACAATCTTGCTTGTTTGTAGGTGACCAAATACTTATTTTCCACCATAATTTGCCAATAAATTCATTAAAAATCCTACAATGGGATTTTCTGGATTTTTTTTCTCATTTTGTCTGTCATAGTTGAAGTGTACCTATGAAGAAAATTACAGGCCTCTCTCATCTTTTTAAGTGGGAGAACTTGCACAATTGGTGGCTGACTAAATACCTTTTTGCCCCACTGTATACATAGTCATTTTAACTATACATTCATGTACATACTACCTCAATTAGCCTGACCATCCAGGTCCCTCACACAGCGGCTAACCGGGATATCTGCATTGTGTACCTTTATCTTTTTAATTTGCACTTTTAGTTAGAGCCTGTAAGTAAAATCATTTCACTGTAAGGTGATGTTGTACACATGTTGTATTGGTGATGTGTTGGTGATGTTGTACACATGTTGTATTGGTGATGTGTTGGTGATGTTATACACATGTTGTATTGGTGATGTGTTAGTGATGTTATACACATGTTGTATTGGTGATGTGTTGCTGATGTGTTGGTGATGTTGTACACATGTTGTATTGGTGATGTGTTGGTGATGTTGTACACATGTTGTATTGGTGATGTGTTGGTGATGTTGTACACATGTTGTATTGGTGATGTGTTGGTGATGTTATACACATGTTGTATTGGTGATGTGTTGGTGATGTTGTACACATGTTGTATTGGTGATGTGTTGGTGATGTTGTACACATGTTGTATTCGGCGCATGTGACAAATAAACTTTGATTTGATTTGGACAATGTCAAATGTAATGTAGCGAAGCACCTGAGTGAGTTGGGAGTGCAATTACGCAGGTACTTTCCTGAAACGGACGACACAAACAACTGGATTCATTATACCTTTCATGCCCTGCCTCTAGTCCACTTACCGATATCTGAACAAGAGAGCCTCATCAAAATTGCAACAAGCGGTTCTGTGAAAATTGAATTTAATCAGAAGCCCCTGCCAGGTTTCTGGATACGGCTGCGCTCAGAGTATCCTGCCTTGGCATATTGCGCTGTTAAGACACTGTTGCCCTTTGCAACCACGTTCCTTTGTGAGAGTGGATTCCCGGCCCTCACTAGCATGAAAACTAAATACAGGCACAGACTGTGTGTGGAAAGTGATTAAATACTGAGACTCTCCAATACAACCCAACATTACTCACAATTTTTGAAAAACAAATAAGGTTTATATGTAGGATGGCTAAATAAAGAGCAAAATTATTGATTATTACAATATTATTATTTGTGCGCTGGTCCTGTTAGAGCTCTTGGTCACTTCCCACGAGTCGGGTTGTGACAAAAACTCATTCTTATGTATAATAAATGTATTGTATTGTGTGTGTGTGTGGCAGGCTTACAATGATGGCAAAAAACAACATTTGAGAGTGCGCTGACCCTGGTGCTAGAGAGGGTACGCAGCTGGAGGTTGAATGTTTGAAAGGGTACGGAACAATAAAACGTTTGGGAACCACTGCTCTAAGGGATGGCTTGTTGGGTTCAAGTCGCAGTGTCACTTTACCCACAGATTGGTTCACTGTTGTATATAACTTACCGCTTACTCGCTCTCTCCCGCTTACTTGGGGATATATTGCTCTATCAACTTCAGAGGCATAATTTAAACTATGTTGTCTGGCTTCTACATACAGTATAATTACAGATTTGACGGTACAAAACAGAGCTACTCACTCCCCATGCGTCCTATCGGTGCGCACATGCACCTCCTCTATTCAATTCAATTCAGTCCTATTCTATTCTACTCTACTCTATTCTACTCTAGTCCCAGTAAAGATTGGGATAAACATCAGCCAAGAATCATGCTGCTGTGCTCCGGAGCTGTCCATGGTGCAGATCACTGCAGCTCACTGCATACAACAGTGGCCCACAAGGCCCATTCAATCAACCATATCCTTGCAGTACAGGTTACACATTCTCAATGAACCCACACTGCAGTGTTGCATTAGCTGCAACTGATTGAAAATAAATGTTTAAAAAAATACAACATATGATATATGATATATGATATGATATGATATGATATATACAGTCATTAATCAAATTATGCCACGATAGTACAATAATTAACAGCAAATTGGTCAGTTTAACCTAGTGTTGCTTTTTCAAAGTAACATTTCTAAGGTTGATAGAAAAGTTAAATGAACTTTGTAAGTGTTAACACTTTTTGGTGTAAAAGAACCCCAATGTTGGTGTTAATAACCAGTGTTAAATTAAGTGGTTAAGGTAGTCTCAAGTTTTATTCTTTCTAACCCAGAAGTCATTCTGTCTCTGTCATTAACAAATACAGTCATGGGTAATAACTCTACAATTCACTTGAAATGCAAGGCACTCTGGGAAATAATACTTACCACCAAGCAGTGTGTCAATTGAACACTGAAAAGTGTGGACACGTATATAGACAAGTTACATTTAACACTCTCAGTGTTGATTTAACATTAGAGCACATACTGTGTACATAAGCATATTTCCAACGACCAAGCAGAAATAATTCAATTAGCAAGATCGAAGAAAGAGTGAATTGTTCCTTGAAATGAATATTCAACAGAACAAGCTGTTATCTCTGGTTTTGATTTTAAAGCAGTTCAATGTATCAGATTGAACTATGAACACATTCAAAGTTCAATCTTTTGAACATTCTGGTAACCTAAACCATGAATAAAATCAATTTCAAAGAGTGCTCCCTCCTGCATACCTAATGCAATAAAACAGCAATAAGATAGACGTTCTAAAAAGTCAGGCATATCACTATGCATTCAATGCAGTGTTACACAGCGTACAAAACAGACTCAAATGGCAAAGAAATTATTTATTTATTGAAAGGGAAAAATAACTTCAGCTAGATTTACTTCCTATTTATTTTTGTTCGATTACACCCCACAGAGACAAAGAGAGACTGCATCAAAAATATAACTTAATTATCAAAAACATTACAAGCTAGATACCTATTCTGAGAAAAAAAGCAAGTCTGGCACATGGAGACACAGTATCCCCAGATAGAAAACTGTAAAACATCAACACAATTAAAGACAAAAATGGAGTGAGAAAAAAATGGACTTTAGAAAGAAAAAAAAGAAAAAAAATGAGACAGAGAGAATTCTCTAGTGACTGATTTCCCAACATCCTACTCCGCGGTTTGCGGAGAAATTATAGAAAAGCAGGAAGTGTTTAACTACAGGGTGTGCGTGGGTAAAGATTCTCCCCTCCCTCCCAGGGGAAGAGAATGATGCTTGCACTAGCAGATTTATTGCACAGTATTGACTTAAGAGGAGTTGAAAACCAGCCGTCTCCACGAAAAAAAAGGAAAGACAGAGAGGAAGAGAGAGAGGGAAAGCAAGAAAGCGAGAGAGAGAGAGAGAGAGAAAAAAAAGAAAGAGGAAGAGAGAAAGAAAGAGAGAGAGAGAAGAGAGAGAGAGGGAGAGATGGAAAAAAGAAGGAAAGAGAGAAAGAAAGAAAGACAGACAGAGGGGAAAAGAGAAAATAAATCCTATACGATAAAATAGAGAGATAAATGCGCTAGATAGGCAGTGTGGTGTTGTGTTTAGCTGTGATCCCGGGCGGTGCCATTTAAAGGGATGAATAAAGAGCAGTAACCTGATGAAGACTCTGAATGATGAAATCTCTCTGTGATTGAACTCAGCAAGCCAGTCAAGCTCAATGCAGATGGTGCTTACTCAATTGCTAGCATGAGCCTCCTTCCCTCTCTCAGCAACCTCTGTCTCTCACAGTAGCCCAGAGAAAAACACACTGCCAAAGAAGATGTACCTTTCAGACGTTAAAACCATGTTTCTTTCCCTTGTCCTAAATAAAAAAAAATGTTGCATTGTAAATTCATAGATAACATATTGTCCCATTTAACGTTCACAGACAGGCACACAGAAACACACATCTGTAATTCTAATCGTCAAGGCGCAGGTCAGAGCAGAGAAAATAGGGAGCCTGAAAAGGGATTGCATAAGAGACTGCAGTATTTTGGTCTTTCTTTTGTGTCCCTTTTGGGTGAGCGGGAACTGTTCCTTAATTTGGCCGAGACTCTTTCATCTGATCTTATCAGAATAAGAGCTAAAACAGAAAGCCATTCTATGAACCCTAATTACCAAATACTGATATCATTCCATTCAGTTAAGTTCACAAGAAAACTGAGCAACAGATATAAAAACAACAAGATAAATAAACTTAGGTGAACATAAGAAAGTAATAAATAAAATACATGTATTCTTACTATACCAGAAACACATGAGAAGAATGAAAAACAAACAGAAAGAAATACGTAAAGAGTTCCTCATTCTGTGACTGCACCAAAAAGACAGTCAAATCTCCAGTCAAACTGTGAACACAGTGTCCTGTGATCTGATCAATGCAACATCCACTGGAGTTATTTTATGCTTCAACATTATTACGGAACACACAGACAATGTTGTTAGCGCATTTACAGCCCTCACTGTGAAAACAACCTTCATATACACTTCTATTATGAGACTTATGCTGTGCAAGTGTTTGTCTCTAAATGCAGAACTTCCACAAGACTTTTCACCAGAGGAGCTCAAGAAGATATTGACGTCATTTTAGAAACGCATTAGCCGGGACACACTAGATGTCAAACATCTGAATTGATGCTCTTAGAAATGGTTGTGACAAAAAGTATGAACAAATCATTTTTCTCTTTACAGTCTAGTATCAGCTGTTCTAACAATCTATAGTTCCATATTTTAATTTTGTCCATCAAATGTTCTGTTCTAGACCCCAGGATCAAAGACAGTTAAAACCTACACATCCATGTGGAAGATACTATCAATGCTCTCAAAAATATAACAATAAAAACAGCTAAGCATGCAGCAATGCGCACATTTACACTTGTATGTAAGGAGCACTGCAACAGAGAACAATCTATGATGAAAACAGCACATATTGCAGTGTCCGTGTAATCAGTAATATCATAGCATGGTTGAAAATACACACACACACACCCAGGGACCCATAGAGTCGGTGTTACAGGCTGTATGTGTGTGTCAGTGTGTGTACAGTATATGTCTGTGCGTTCCTCCGTGTGAGTGTGTGGCAGTCCCCTGCCCGTGTGGGGGCCAGCTGGTGTGTGTGTGTGTGTGTGTGTGTGTGTGTGTGTGTGTGTGTGTGTGTGTTGGACGGTCTGCTATAACAGACGGGTGGTCTCTGACTGAGCTGTAAAGGTGATGAGTGAGGCCCATTTGAAGGCTGGACGAGGCAGGTTAGCCCTGAACAGTCTTATCATATTTTATACACACATACACACGCACATTATTTGATATGCTCACTCTCCCCTGCCTTACCATATCTTTTATGGTGGCAATAACACAGAGGCAGCCTGCCATTGCACATGCTGCATGCCCACAGCGGCATTAAGACAGATACACACACACACTCACAATATATCTCACACACAGACAAACATGCACACACACACACACACACAATTCCTACGTACAATATTTGCCACAAATATATAATTCTCCAACAGAAAGCCTATTTCCAATACAAAATCTAAAAACATACTCACTCAGTCAACCACACAAACAAATCCAGATAGACATAAAGGCTAAACTACAAAGTAAGCCAAAAACCATTTCGTTCTATTGCCTAATCCACCATTCAACAGACACCTGTCTTTGTTTGACTGGCTATTGAACACACACACACACACACACACACACACACACACACACACACACACACACACACACACACACACCAAGGTTATTTTTGTTAACTTAAACTGAAACTAAAACAAAAATGAATCATGAAAAAAAAATGTGTAAACTGAAATAAAATAATTAACATACCAATTTGAAAAACTTAAACTGTACTGGAACTATTATATTTGACTCAAAACCAACTCAAATAAAATAAAATCATCATGAATTATGTTCAGTTTTAGTTTTTATGGTGCATAAATAGAATGTGGATTTCAAGCTTTCTTTTGTAATGGTATTTTCAAGCTTCTGAATCTGTCTGGTCATATTGAGATTGATTTAAAGGTAGACTCAGCGAGATGACGTTGCCACGGTTTCCTAACAGTAAGGCTCAGATCAACTTGGCAGTGTTGCCATTGTTTATAAAAGTTTTTCTTTATAATGTCGAAATAAACATGTTTCTAACCCCAATATCAGACATTCACAAACTGAAATCATAATATAATATTGTGTGTGCACTGTAAAATCAATCAGTGAGAGACAGCTTAAAGTAGCACATTTATTTGTACTATATATCCACCGTACACATAAATCACAGCAAAATGGTTCCTGTTTCAGTCACGTGTTTGGTCACATCCGTGTGGGTCAAACAAAAACACCCTAATGATTGATTGACAATAGAGCCTCCCACAATGCAGGCGATGGCTGCAGTATGAAGTTGGTGAAGAGCAACTGCAGAAACTGGCAGTCAAAACATCATGACCTTTGATCACAGATCTTTTTTTTAAGTTCATGCAGTCGACAAGTAGGTGCGAGTCGGAAAATGTGTATCCCCAGAATGCAACACACGGTGAAAGGCGGTGACAAACGATGGTCATCGACTTAACAAAAATGTTCCACTTCAACACGCGTGGTACGATGCAAGACTTTGCTCTCACACAGAGTATGTGCACGGGAGCACTTCATTCTTGCAGAACGTGATAGCTACTGGACCAAAACAGCGGAGAAGTTTATCTTCGCGCTTCAATGCTTCTGGTTGTTGTGGAAATTGACCCACTACTACTGTTTACCCGGTGCATCTTCATCTTGCTGAGTCTAACTTTAAAGCTAACTTAACCTATGACCTGTCCCATCACCTTATTCATGACTATCCCACAGTGGCAAGAAGTGACATTCCAAAAAACACAATTACTATACAACTCATAAATGTCTTCTAGCCTCCCACACATATGTTACTTTCTGTCCCTAACACTAAAACTGAAACCAAATAATACAAAAATGAATAATAATAATATATATATATATATATATATATATTTTAAATGGTTTTATAAAACTTAAACTAAATAAAAATGAGTAAAGTGAAACGGAAAACTAATTGAAACTAAACTGAATTTCCAATAAAAATGTTCACACTAATAGAAATAAACTAATATAAAAACACAAACCATAATAACCTTGACACAAACACACATACGCGCACGCGCACACACACTCTTCCCACATTCACTCCTCTATGTGCGTTGTTATGTCAGTTGACTAATGTCCAAGGGTAAATACATGGCAGAATGTTAACTCATGTGTTTGTGAAGGCACTTTTTTAAAACATACACTCCAAAAAGTACAAGTTAAAAACAACCATATTTGTTTTTTTTGGAAACCCACTGCTAGGTAAATATTGGACAGAACACACACTGGGTATTTTAGCTTGCCGGTTGGGATGCGTGAATAACCCTACATGTTGGGTTGTTGGGATTACCCAAACGTGGGTTCATTTAAAACATGGGTTATTTAATTTTTTGTAAAAATGTTTTATCTTTAGGTTATTTTTAGGAGGTGGGATTATTAGTGGTGTGGCTTTCAGATTGTTATTTTTGGCCCCCGTGAGAGTAAATATCATCCCTGTTTATCATCTTAAGTTTGTACACTGCAGATTAAAACTTTCCTTGAATATTTTGGCAAATTACTATTATAACAAAGTGCTAACTATCCTAACATTGGGATAATCATAGGCTTTGAAAACATGTTAAACTCTGAAATCTGTGAGAATGAATATGATAATATGATACAGTCTGCTTGAAACACTTTAGTTGTTTAGTGTATAGTTATCCCTGATAAAATCAGTGTAAAGCTGAAAAATCATTGAATTCTGGTTGAGTTAAACACTGACAGAAACCAGGTTTGCATCCAACCTTTTCATGCTAGTGAAGTACATGTCAGATACAAAATGTCATGACAGGCCTGATGGAAACAGCAAATGTAAACGTTCCAAACGTTGACAAAACAAAATAGGTTTAACAAGGTGGGATGTTTTTGTGTTGGTAAAATGTAATATGCGAGAAACGGCGGTGGAAAATATTTTTATGAGAAAGTACTTATAGAATAATCATCAAAGTAAACTTGAAGTCATGACATGACATATTGTGTGGTCCTCCCACTATGACTCGGGAAAGCATGCAGTTTATTAGACCACAGATGAAATAAATTATGATGAACTTCACAGGGTGGTGAAAGTGCAAGGTGATGAGCTTGATGCTCCTTTCTAATAAATATTGAGGGTCATATTCTGGTGACATGATCGATGCTTGGCTGCCATTTGACAAATAAAAATAATCTTGCTCTTTTGTCCATGATAATCTCATCATGTAACATTAGTAGGTTTCACCCGCACTGTATCTGCCAGCTGTTGGCTAGAGCGCACCTGCCAAAACCAGAGTGGACACATTCGCTATATAACGCAATTTTCTTGTGACAAAACCATCGGTAGAGTTGAAAATGAGATGGAAACCCATTTAACTTGGATTTTTTATTTGGTAAATGAGAATGTAACTGTAAAAGTAATTTTTATGTGGACTACGTCATCACGCAAAGCCTTTTCTCCGCAACAAGTACATTTGATGGAAACACATCTCTGTTTGGAAAATACACATATTGTTTTTATGCTGAGTTTAGAATATTCATAAGAAAATCTGTCGCCAATTGGATGGAAACGTAGCTAGTGCGTGAAATACAAACACATGGCAGTGATACAATTACCAAGACAAATAGTAGAACACAACGCTTGACATTAGATCACTTGGTAAAGACACGTTATTATCTAAAAGAAAAGGGAGAGCAAAGACGGAGAGAGCGAGAGGGATGGCCCACGTTCAGCAGTAGGGTAGGTGGAGGGATGAGAGGCGGTGAGAGGAGGAAGACACAATGCCATGCAGCACGAACGCAGAGAAGGGAAGTTAACAAAAAGGACAGAAAAGAGACAGAGGGGAGGAGAGAAAGATGATGGGACAGTAGAAAATAAATTAAGAAAAATAAGGACAAGTAAGAGGAAAAAAGGAGAGAGTAGAGAGAGAGAGATGGAGAGAGAGGGTAAAGAGAGGTATTGTGTCTAGTGTTCTTACCTCTGGGAGGTAGAGGAAGGCAGGGGGACATTGCAGAGAGTGGGGTAGCATCCCAGCACCGGAGAGCAGCACACAGCCAGAGTTAGCCATGGAGCACAGCATTGAGAGGCGGGATGACTTACGCATAGAGAACACTGAGATACACCCTAACACACTCTATCTAGCACTCTGTCTATCTTCCTTCTCTTCCTGTCTTTACGTCTTTTTCTCTTTGTCTGTTTATCTCTTTATAATCTCTACTGGTGTCCTGTTTTGGTCCGGCAATTCTTTATTTATTTTCCTCCTAATTCACTTCTTTCTTGCTATAAAAGAACTGCTAGAAAGTTATGGGAATCACGCACACAGTGGCGCGGATGAGCATCGGACGGATAGAAGCATATGTGGTGGGGGCTGACGGCTGCCTCTTCTGTTCTCCTCTTTTCTCTCTGTTCTCTCTGTTTACTTTGACAGCGAGGGAGAAGCCTATGCACGAGTGCAGGATACTAGGGGGAGGGACCAGGGACTGGGATAGGGGGGTAGGAGCAGGGGGAAGAGAAGAGAGGGGGAGGGGTGGAAGCATTCCGCAACAGAAGGGGGAGGTCCTGGGAAGATTGAGGGAACGATTGGAGGAGAGGGGTTGGAGAGAGAGAAAAAGAGAGAGGGATAAATAGGATTCGGAGCGGGGAAGTCTCAGGGGTATTCTAACATCAAATGGCCCAGTGCGTGCGTGAGTGCGTGAGTGTGGACATTCATATGGGAGCAGGTGATCGGTGCGGTTGGTTAACCCTTCCTGGTGATGTACGGGCACAGCACCGGGTGTGTGTGACGGTAATAACGGACGGAATGACTGCCCTGCCTGTAGTAGCAGCGGCATCTACCAGTCCCATTGTAGGACAGGATAAATGTTTTGGTTTACCTGCATTGATCTCGAATCAATTTCTTTCCTGTGCCTTTTGTTTATGCATGACATGTCGGTACAATGCTTTATCCATTATTCATATTTCAAATCAATTTGGTTGTTTACACAGGAGGAATTAGAGATATTTTTATTTTCCCAAAATTAAAAACAGCTATTAGGTTTTGCATCAAAAATGACCTATTTATGCTTTGAGAATTCATCTTATTCTCCTATGATTAAACAAAAAGAATAGTAATTGCAAGGTGGAATATGCACACGTAAATAATTCCATTCTAATAGTAAAACAATGAAGAGCTCATGCAGGAGTAATGCACATGCTTTATGTATTTGAAAATCGGAGAAGTTGCGCAATGGCTTAATTCAATTTAGAGCCACGCTGTTCTGAAGCTGCATTATAAAGCGTATCATTTCCCTAGAAAGAATACTGCTAATAACAGAATACTAATAATAAACTACCACTGCTTCTCTCTCTGGGGTTTACAGGGAAACACAGCACTATTTTCAGTATTTCTCAGAGTGAGTGTGTGTGTCTGTGTGTGTGTCTGTGTGTGTGTGTGTGTGTGTGTGTTTGTGTGTGTCTGTGTGTGTGTGTGTGTTTGCATGTGTGTGTGTGTGTGTGTGTCTCTGTGTGTGTGTGTGTGTGTGTGTGTGTGTGTGTGTGTGTGTGTCTCTGTGTGTGTGTGTGTGTGTGTGTGTGTGTGTGTGTGTTTGCGTGTGTGTGTGTGTGTTTGCGTGTGTGTGTACTACAACACTGACAAAATGTTTTAGTTTAATAAAAAATGCTGGGGTTGGCTGGTGTGTTGGAGGCAGGTTTTAGCGCAGGAGCTCCTCAGAGAGAATGCAGCACTCGCTAGCTGTGGTGGAGAGGGGGAAGAGGAGTGGAGGGAAAGAAAGGGCCGAGAGGAGAGGGAAGAGGAGTGGAGGGAGAGAAAGGGCCGAGAGGAGAGGGAAGAGGAGTGAAGGGGGATACAAAAAGCAGAGAGAATTGTGAGGCTGGTTCAAACAAGGATTTTTCCCTCTCCTTTAGTTTCTTCCCTTCTCTCTTTCTTCACTTCATCTTTCTTCCCCTCTCTTTCTTTCTCCCATTCACATACACACCCTCTAACAACAATCTAAAATAGAGAGAAACTTTTGAAGGTGACAGAGGAAGAACAGACCCAGTCACCTAGTACTGTATGGCAGCATTATTACATGCAGTTTCATCCCTCTTCATTTTCTACATGATTACAATTATGGTGCAGTCCAAGGGCGGACACAGACAGACACGGGGCTGATTGAATGGCACTGTAATATCCAATCTAGCTTATAACGTTTCATTATTTACCAATGTTACTCCGATGGGCTGTCACACACGGCGGTAGTGAACGTGTGTGTAATTGTTGTGCATCCCTGTTGTATAATGCATAATGGGTTTATACGGTATCACACATATCAATCATGCTTCGCTTCAAACCAACTGCGCTCTTTCAATATCGCCTTCTTCTACTTTTAAATACACTGGGGGAAAAAATCATTTTATTAAGAAGAGACTCATTTTATTTTTTTTAAATGTATGTTTATGTTTTGTATCACCATGCAACGGATCAATAGCAGAAAGATCTTCCCAAATTATTTTCTTCTTATTAATCCATGGAAATTACAACCATGTTTTTTGTTGGGTCATTATCATATTCCCTATTGATCTTGTCCTTGCCTTGTCACCAGAAAGTTCACTGGGTAAAGTTTGTATTTATTTATTTACTTTTTGAACTAGTACCTGGACTTTGAATACCTGTGACACTGAGGCATCAAAGGCATGGAGCCTTAACTTCAAAGCAGTTGGAACTTATTGAAATATTTCTAGTTTGTTTATCATGACATATACTCTCCTGTTTATTGACACAATGCAAAGCATGTGAGAGGGAGAAAGGGGGCGGTAGGAAGGAGGAGAGAGAGAGGGGGATGAGAGGGAGAGAGAGAGAGAGTGGAGGAAAAAGGGAGGAGGGAGGAGTGACAGTGTGTGTATGCTTGCAGGTGCGTGCGTCCGTGTGTATCTGAATGTGTGAGTGTGTGTCTCAGCAAAGTGGGAGTCAATTGCTGTAATAAAATACAGTACAACACAGATACAACAAAAAGTACCCACATTACTAAGAGATGAGAGCTGCGGCTGTACATAGCAGGAAGAGAGTCCAGCTCGTATGCAAAAGACAGAGGTGGTAGGTTGACTTCACTCTGCAGGAAAGTCACTTTAAAACACAGCGGTGAGGGAAGCAGCAGGCAGAGACCCAGCTGGTTATGGTAAAAGAGAATAGTTGAGTGGAATCAAAGGTATGGAGAGGCATGATACTTGACAGGATGTACATGGTGCTGTACTCTACTGTAAGATATTAGGAATTCTCCTTCTCTGCTCTGCCCCTGAGGTGCTTGTCCTTGGCAAGGTGGAATGCCACTCACTAATACTTTCTTCAGTTCGAGATGGTCTGTTGTCTCTCGCTCGCTCACTCTCTCGCTCACAATCTCAAACAGTTTAAATAGATGAAACGGCACTCGCCCACATATGAGAATTCAAAAGGTTCTTTGTTAATTCCAGGCATAGATTTCCTAAGGCATTGTTTCCCAACCCTGGTCCTCGAGTACCCCCAACAGTACACATTTGTATTGTAACCCTGGACAAACACACCTGGTTCAACTAATCATCAAGCCCACAATGAGTTGAATGATGTGTGTTTGTCAAGGCTACAACGAAACTGTAATGTTGTGGGAACTCAAGGACCAGGGTTGGGAAACACTGTCCTAAGGCAGACATAGTCTGCTTCCCAAATGATAACCCCTTCCCTATTTAGTGCACAATTTTTGACCAGAGCCCTTTTCAAAAGCAATGCACTATTTAGACAGTAGTGTGTTTTTGGAAACGCCCTAATTGTGGAAAAAAGGACCATATGGATATCTTTGGTCGCAATCCCTCCAGACTCTGAACTACACTCTAGCACCATTGCAGCAGGATAGCCAGCTCTGTCCTCTGGCAGCTTGATCACACAGCAGCCCAAGAACAGGGCCTGGGGCTGGGGCTAAGAGCAGGGAGAGGAGGGGTGGCGGGGTGGACGGCTGGAGGTAGGTGTAAATATCATGATATATTTTCATAGAACTGTACAGAACATCCTTAATTATGCTTTACTTATAAACTCAGAAAAAAAAGCAACGTCCCTTTTTCAGGACCCTGTCTTTCAAAGATAATTCGTAAAAATCTGAATAACTTCACAGATCTTCATTGTAAAGGGTTTAAAAACTGTTTGCCATGCTTGTTCAATGAACCATAAACAATTAATGAACATGCACCTGTGGAACGGGCGTCAAGACACTAACAGCTTACAGATGGTAGGCAATTAAGGTCACAGTTATGAAAACTTAGGACACTAAAGAGGCTTTTCTGCTGACTCTGAAAATCACCAAAAGAAAGATGCCCATGGTCCCTGCTCATCTGCGTGAATGTGCCTTAGGCATGCTGCAAGGAGGCATGAGGACTGCAGATGTGGCCAGGGCAATACATTGCAATGTCTGTACTGTGAGACTAAGACAGCGCTACAGGGAGACAGGATGGACAGCCGATCGTCCTCGCAGTGGCAGACCACGTGTAACATCACCTGCACAGGATCGGTACATCCGAACATCACACCTGCGGGACAGGTACAGGATGGCAACAACAACTGCCCGAGTTACACCAGGAACGCACAATCCCTCCATCAGTGCTCAGACTGCTTGCAATGGACTGAGAGAGGCTGGACTGAGGGCTTGTAGGCCTGTTGTAAGGCAGGTCCTTACAAGACATCACCGGCAACAGCGTCGCCTACGGGCACAAACCCACCATCGCTGGGCCAGACAGGACTGGCAGAAAGGGCTCTTCACTGACGAGTCGCAGCTTTGTCTTACCAGGGGTGATGATCGGACTCGGGTTTATCGTCAAAAGAATGAGCATTACACGAGGCCTGTACTGGAGCGGGATCGATTTGGAGGTGGAGGGTCCATCATGGTCTGGGGCGGTGTGTCACAGCATCATCGGACTGAGCTTGTTGTCATTGCAGGCAATCTCAATGCTGTGCGTTACAGGGAAGACGTCCTCCTCCCTCATGTGGTACCCTTCCTGCAGGATCATCCTGACATGACCCTCCAGCATGACAACGTCACCAGCCATACCGCTCGTTCTGTGCGTGATTTCCTGCAAAACAGGAATGTCAGTGTTCTGCCATGGCCAGCGAAGAGCCCGGATCTCAATCCCATTGAGCACGTCTGGGACCTGTTGGATTGGAGGGGGACGGCTCGGGCCATTCCCCCCAGAAATGTCCAGGAACTTGCAGGTGTCTTGGAGCAAGAACTGGCAAATCTGGTGCAGTCCATGAGGAGGAGATGCACTGCAGTACTTAATTCAGCTGGTGGCCACACCAGATACTGACAGTTACTTTTGATTTTGACCCCCCCCTTTGTTCAGGGACACATTATTCAATTTCTGTTAGCCACATGTCTGTGGAACTTGTTCAGTTTATGTCTCAGTTGTTGAATCTTATGTTCATACGCAGTTGACAGTGAGAGGACGTTTATTTTTGCTGAGTTTAGTATATGCACTAGCTTTAAGGTGTCCAAGCAACATTGTTCCACCCTATAATTTTGCATAGGCTAAAATGTGATGATTATTTAGAGGAAAAGTGAAGGTCCAGCTTGATTTGTATCCATTGAAGACCATAGCCAAAGCCTGTCCTGACTCAGACCTAACACAGAGTGGGAGAGGAGAGAGACGGAGATTTAAAAAGGGTAAAAGGGTGTGTGTGATGGCGATGCTCAATGGAGTGTGTGTGGATGAGATGAGTGGTGATTCAACATGCTAGGAAGGCTCCAGAACACCCGCGACGCTCCATCAACCTTTACAAAACCTCCCGTCAGCATATGTCTGTGATAGAGCTGAAACACCAGGGTTCACACCGGGGCTTCACACAGCTTCATGCACACACACAAGCGTCTATACGCACACATGAACGCACGCACACACACACCCAACCACAAACGCATGCACCCACACCATGGGTTCATAGTGAGGCTGGAACCGGGGGTAAGGACCTGCAAGGTTCAACGTGGCACGGCAGAAAACATTCTCACTAAGCACTTCACATCATTCACACTCACAGGATAACTACCCAGCTAGCACAAAATGGCTTTTGTATGTGTCAAACCACATGGCATGCTAGCTCCATCCTGGTGGCGCTGTGGCGTAGTTATAGAGAACAGAAGGTTTGAATCTCACTGATGCCGTGCCAAAATAAAGAAGTAATTAAGCTAATAAAAACAACATTTTAATTCCCTTCAAAGAACCTGTAATTTCCGTAATTTATAATTTCCTTTCTCAGGGGGTTGATGAAACATTCCAGGAAAGCTTTCAAGGAAATCAAATGAAATGTTCAATGAACCACAACTTCCACAGAACCAGTGGTGCTAGCTGGGTTCTCTCTCACAAACGTACACTGGATCTTTAATCTTGCTCGCCCTCTTTCTCTATCCAACAAGATGGGTAGACATTTTAAGCATCAACTAACCAAATCAACTCACAGTTTATTTGTCACGTGCGCCGACTACAACACCTTAGTCAGAAACCAGCCTCTTAGACTCTAAGTAATGAAACAGGGTGGACCAGTCAGAAACCAGCCTCTTAGATGCTAAGTAATGAAACAGGGTGGACCAGTCAGAAACCAGCCTCTTAGACGCTAAGTAATGAAACATTGTGTACAAGTCAGAAACCAGCCTCTTAGACGCTAAGTAATGAAACATTGTGTACAAGTCAGAAACCAGCCTCTTAGACGCTAAGTAATGAAACATTGTGTACAAGTCAGAAACCAGCCTCTTAGACGCTAAGTAATGAAACAGGGTGTACAAGTCAGAAACCAGCCTCTTAGACGCTAAGTAATGAAACATTGTGTACAAGTCAGAAACCAGCCTCTTAGACTCTAAGCAATGAAACAGGGTGTACAAGTCAGAAACCAGCCTCTTAGACTCTAAGCAATGAAACAGGGTGTACAAGTCAGAAACCAGCCTCTTAGACTCTAAGCAATGAAACAGGGTGGACCAGTCAGAAACCAGCCTCTTAGACTCTAAGTAATGAAACATAAGTGTCATAAACCATATGTGAGAATGACATCACACATTCATACACAATACCAACACTTCTGAAATACTGGAAGCAACATTTCAGGTACATTTCAAACATGCACACACACACATATGTTTTACTATCCTCATGGGGACCAAACAATTAATTTCCATTTTAAATCCTATTTTTATACCAAATATAATTCCCTAACCCTAATTGCAATCCTAAACCTAACCTCTAAGCCTAGAATTGCCTTTTTCCTCATGGGTAACCTTGAAATGTCTCCACAAAGTTCCTTGTGAGGACTTCTGGTATCCACAAGGATAGTAAAACTAAAAACCCTCTCTTTTGGGTAAGTTGTGTTTGTAACAAGATACTTTTAGACATATATTTTCCCATCTCTGCACACACACACATACACACCCTACTTTACAGTAATGTTAAACAAACGTTTCCTTGGAATTCATGCTACCTTTTTTTTACTGTAACTTACAGGTAATTGGCTGCCAGGTTATCGTAAAAACAACAGGATATTTTACAGTGTACCACATTACCCAATCAACCGCAGTGAGAGTTTAAATAAATGAATCGTCCTAACCTGACCTACCATCAGAGGGAATGTACAGTCTTATTTCTCCCATCTGACTAAACCAAATTGAGTTTGACCCCACACTGGGTAGATTACATTAGCGCAGGAGTGTAACATATGATTACCCTCCTCAAATTGGGTTATTAGGAAATAATGCTAAATCTAATTGGAAGTAAATTAGCTCGGGATGTGTGGTGTGTATGTGTGTGTGTGCGTGATATGTGTTTTTATCGTCAAAAGACTCATTACAGAGTATAAAGTAATAGCCCACCTCCAGGGCCTTGTTACTGTGTGTTTAGAAACGCGCGTGCACATTGAACACACACACACACACACACACACACACACACACACACACACACACACACACACACACACACAACTGTGGATAGTCAAGCAGCGCACACACTCGGACACACTCTGGGACAGACACACCCTTACATCTACACACTAAGAAAAGAGAGTTCAAGGGTTCTTTGGGAAGGGTGATGGTTCTATGTGGAACAATAATGACTCAAATAACCCTTTGAGCCCTTCAATGGTTCTTTGCAGTTCAGAAAGGGTTCTTTCCTCTTTTAGTAATGATTAAAATGTCGGGGCAGCAGCTCATTCAAAGCTCTTTTTGTGCAACCGTGAGCGAGAGTGTCATTCCAGTTGATCTAATGTGTTGTGTTATGCCATTACATATGGCTGGCCAGTTACAGTGTCTCGTGTCTCGTGAAAGACTCATGACTGGCCTTGTGTCAATTGAGAACAGTTGACTAAATCAGTGTTACTCAATTCTCTCCTCAGGGACCCCCAGCCTTTGCATAGCTAGCACACCTGATTCAACTTGTCAAATAAAACAACAATAATAATGCTTACAGAATCTGAAAACTAACCATCAAGAAAACCTGTATGGTTTTTCCAGAAGATCTACCAAGAACCTTTGAAATTGAGGAAGATTCTTCATAGAACCACAATCCATGAAGTTTCTAAAAAGGACCATGAAAACAGTTCTATTTAGACTCCAAAAGGGTTATAACCATAGTGGAACTCTTTTTTTGGTGCTATATAGATCCTTTTGTTCTTTATAGAACCTTAGGAAAGGGTTCTTTATAGCACCATAAAGGTTCTATTTAGAACCTTATTAGCATTGTTCTTTATAGAACCTTTAAAAAAAAGCTTCCATACAGCAACAGAAATGGATCCGCTATGGTTAAGAGCACAATAACCTTTTTTTTTGGTGTGTACAGATGTTAATTTGATCACTCTTTTGTTACTGAGAATTTTCATGCACAGCAGGAAATGTAAACTTGTAGTGTATTCAAGGTTTTTAAAAAGGCTTCTAAAGCTTGTAGTTTCCACTATAAAATGTCAGCCTTGATTTGCACTGATAAAAAACATATCAACCCCAACAAAAAATGTTCCTTTGATGCAGGATAATTTTCCTGCTGTAGCAAACTGGTTCAAATTAAGATCCTACATCTGTAGCTTTCATTTTTAATAATTTACATCTCGCTTTAATGTATCTATGCATTGGTTGCTGTGGGCTGCGGCTGGGCTACTCTGGTAGCCGTGGTAGCGGTGGAGTCTCTCCTCTCGGCACTGAGCAGTAATAGAGGGCCTGACACGGCAGTATTTCATTCAGGGGAGTTGACTTCAGGGGCTCGCTGCCGGGGTAGAAGCCTAGGATGGAACCCCTTCCCTGGACCGCAAGGGCTGCCCTGCCTCCCTGAGGAGCGCAGAGGATGGAGCCTTTAACGTTCAGCAAATCTGTTAGCAGAGCATCCATCATCTGAGCAGAAAGCAGGAGAGAGGAGCAAGACACGGGTCCATCACAGACGTCGGCCCCTCATCACTCTATTCTTTGTTCTCTTTCACTTCTCACTTCTCATCCTCGTCAATTTTTTTCTTTCATTTTTTATACATGGGCACGCACACACACATGAATGCACATGCATACACACATTTGATCATGCTCATCCTCCTCTTCACTTGGTCTTTCTTTTTCTCTGTATCTCTCTCTCTCTCTCTGGTGCTCTGTATTTCACTTTCCCCTTTCCTTTTCTGAAGACATTTCTGCTGAAAAAATACATCAGAAAGAACAGAAAAAATAAGAAAGAAAAAGAGTCTGTTCAATCTTTAAGCGAGTCCATGCAGTGAGAAGGACTCGCTCCAGCACCTTTTTACATTTTGACGTCACAGAAATGCATTTCTCAATCCTCCCCGTTCTGCTTTAGTTCTCCCCATTGTCGGCCGCAATATATCTCACACATACACACGCATATGTGCACGCACGCACGCGCGCACGCACACGCACACACACACACACACACACACACACGCACACACACACCGCAACACCAACATTAGCATTTTGGCAAAACGAGTGCCTGTGATTTATCTGAGAGAAGAGGGGGTTCTGAACAGAGGAAAAAAAGTACAGTATAACTTTTTCCCTGAACGTATAAGCATTTTTTCTCTGGGTCTCAATTTACGAAAGTGCTTTGTGCTGGTGCTTTCACCAGAGTGTGTGTGTGTGTGTGTGTGTGTGTGTGGGGGGGGGGGGGGGGGGGGGGGGGGTTAGGGGGGGTTGTTCATGTGTCAAGGGGTCAGAAAACGAGTGAGATCAAGAGAGAAATAACAAGTGTTAGAAAGAAGAAAAAGTGAGGAAGATAGAGAGCGACAGAAAAATATAAAGAAAAGAGAGAGAGAAGGAGAAAAGGAGGGGCTGGTGATGAAGAGAAGAGGGGAGGATGGGTAGAGATGGGGGAGTGAAATACAGGAGAAGGGAAGCAGAACAGGATGGAAATCAGGATACACCATTACGGAGGAAAATTAGAGAGAAAGAGGAGAGGATAAGGGACAGGTGGGAATGGATGGAGGGAGTAAAAGAGGGAGGCAAAATGCCTTAGATAAAAATGAGACGAAGGGAGAAGAAAGGGAAGATAGAGGTAGGAATGAAGGGAGGGAATAAAAGACAGAGGGTGCGTGGGCCCGCCAGGTCACTTTTTGTATTATCTAGCAAGCGGAACTCATACATTCCCTGGGCTAGGCCTTGTCTGATTTATCCTCGTTCTAGCAGGTAATTTAGCTTTTCTCCCGGGCCCTCTAGACTGTACACCTACCTACCCACCTACTGCCTCAACGTCTGCTGTCTGTGTATGCTTTGTTTTGGTTGGGGATTTTCATATCTTAAATATGTAATCCTTTCAGGAGAGAATATAACTCAATTATCCCTCAATATTGTTTTTTTTCTTTTCTCTTCTATTCTCCTTGGATGTAAAACAAACACAGCTGTCTGGTTTAACAAGCACAAAGAATGGAGAGAACAGAAAAGGAAGACAATCTAATAAAACATAAATCTGAAATTGTGTATGATTGTAAAGTCTGATCCAGACATGGCATATAACATAAAGTCAGTATATTCCCTATTCATTCACCCCCCCCTCTCTCTTTTTATCTTCTCTTAGCTTGACTCAGACTTTCACATTTCACCTCTCTCCTCCTCTCTTATTCTCCTCCTCTCTAAGACCGTTGATCTACACCCTGACTCTGTGGTCAGGCATTGCAGTTGTCCTATGTGGTCAGGTACCGTGGTCTGGTTGTGGTTGTCTTCGAGGAAACCTTAGGTTGTGTGGAGAATGAAAGTCTGCATTCTGACTGCTGGGAAGGAATGACATACATTTCCCATGATGCAGTGGAGCAGCATCTGAGGATGAAAAGTAAAAAGTAACAAAGAAAGGATACAGTATGTCTGTATCTCAGAGCGTGAAGGAAGGAGAGAAAATATAACTTCCTACAATAACTGATGCCATCTACAGTATATCATATAAGCCATTTGGCAGATGCTGTTATCCAAAGCAATTTACAGTCATGAGAGTATATATTTCAATTATGGGTGGTCGCGGGAATCGAACCCACTACCCCAACACTGCAAGCTCCATAATCTATCAACTGAGCTACAGAAGACCACACTGCATTGTACTGCACTATACTGTATAACAATAAATATACTATAATGTATGGTCACTGTACTGTATATTCCTCAGTGAAAAATGACTGTGAATTAATGCAAACTATATTATGCACAACAGCTTAACAACAACAAAAGGATTGTCCCATGTTAAACCAGGTGTACATTACTCTAACCTGACGTGGGCACCAAAGTGTTTATTCTCCTGATGGTGAAGCCAACGCAGTACGAGCTGCATTGTTTGGCTCACACTCACAAATACAATAAGAGGGCACTCTGCCTGCAACAGAGACACAGGTGTGTGTGTCGAGGCGGTGTGTGTTTGTCCCAACAGAGAGTGTGTGCTGTGTGTGTGTGTCTTTGTCGGATGGCAAACTGGCGCTCTTCAAAGCCCTGATGCCCACTGGCATCACTGTAGCAAACGGTGCTGTTGTTGAGGAGAAGGATAACAGCTGGCACTGTGTGTGTGTGTGTCTGTCTGTGTGTGTGTGGTAGGTTCTGAAGACCAGTGCAGACGTGTCAGCGACCACATCCAACATGACATTCCACCACCCTGCCACACACCGACACCCACAGTCTCCTCTTGCGCAATACATTGCTGTGAACCTATTGTTGTAGAAAGTAGGTTTTCCAGGCACATTCAATTCCCAGAAATTTGCTGTTAACATTTCACAGACCAATAAATAAATAAAATAATAACATTCAATTTGATAAAATCCTCCAAACTCACATTTCCTGGTTGTTACTACTAAATAAAAACATAATCTTAATGTCAAAGACTACATATTGACTGAATAGTCCAGTCTCTCTATACTCTGCCACTCTGTCATTCTGTATTTGATGCTGGTGGCGCCGTGCAGAGGCAGCGAAAGGCATCGGCAGCAAAACAACGACAGCATTTTATTCCAACAAGAAGAGTAAATGGCTTTCCCTACATCAAATTATTATGCTGAGTTTCTGGACTGAGTTTCTGTTTGGCGGCCCAAATGTAACCCAAATGTATGTTTTTGAACATGTAATCCCCAATAATTTCCAGATAAAGAACATTTTTAAACCTGTGTGGTGGCTTGGGATAGCACCTGAATTTGACATGTGTTTTTGTGTGCGTGTGTTTGTGTGCGAACACGCTTGCATGTGTGTGTGTGTGTGTTCGTTCGGCATGTATTTTTGTGTGTGTGCATGTCCGCATGTGCCAGGCAGCACAGAGAGAGATCCAGAGAGTTAGGTCCCTGGAGTGTAAGCCCAGTAATCTACAAATGGCTGTGTGCTATTAAACCTCTAATTCAGCTGGATTAAAGGCTCTGCAGAACATAATCCCCTTGCCCAGGTTTTTAGGAGTTCGCTCAAGGTGCTGCATTAAATATTAATGTAGGGATGGAGGGAGGGAGACAAGAGGGGAAATTAGAGGAGTGTAATTTCACTTTGAGAAAAATGGAACAGGGGTTTGGTGGTAAACCCGGGGACTTCAGAGTAAGGTAACATCTATAACAAACGGCTAAAGATGAGGACGCACATACAGTGCACACAGTGCTCCACACACTGTTCTACACAATGACGCCAAAACGTTACACAATCGCTCTCTCCGTCTCAGTCTCAAACACACACACACACACACACACATATATGGTATGCTTACCTTCTCGTGTTATTCTTATTTCTTATTTGAATTTTTTTTATGTTTTTGTACTACCGTGGGTTTTTTTTAGTATTACACTGTTATTGATTACTGCATTGTTGGGTTTAGAGCTTGCAAGAAAGGCATTTCACTGTACTTGTACATGTGACATTAAAACTTAAACACGCGCCCGCACACACACGCACGCACACACACACACACACACAGCTGCACTCCTTCTCACTGTACAAGTGTTCCCCTATGAGCTCTGTCTCCCACTCCAACAGACTCTGAAAAGGTCAGCCATGTTTCAGAACAACAGTTTAAGAGTGAATTGACACACTGGCACAGGTGCTGAGTAGAACCATGCAAGGTTCTTTGGTTTGTCCCCATAGGGTTTGTCCCCATAGGGGAACCCATTTTGGTGCAGAGGGTTCTACACATACATACATACATACATACATACATACATATATATATATATATATATATATATATATATATATATATACATATACATATATATATATATATATAGGGTATAACTTAGGGTATAACTAGGCCATCGAAGAAAGGCCTTATGATATATATATATATATATATATCACATATATATCATAAGGCCTTTCTTCGATGGCCTAGTTATACCCTGTCTAACATATGCAACAACTAACAGGACAAGAGGAACTGATTATGCCCTACTCAAATATGAAATTGCACCTTGTGCCTTCTACTATTACAACTTTCAAGTGTAAATTTACACTATATATACAAAAGTATGTGGACACCTATTCAAATGAGTGGATTAGGCTATTTCAGCCACACCCGCTGCTGACAGGTGTATAAAATAGAGCACACAGCCATTCTATCTCCATAGACAAAACATTGGCAGTAGCTCAGTGACTTTCAACGTGGCACTGTCATAGGATGCCACCTTTCCAACAAGTCATTTCGTAAAATGTCTGCCCTGCTAGAGCTGCCCCGGTCAATTTTAAGTGCTGTCATTATGAAGTGGAAATGTCTAGGCGCAACCACAAAGTGGTAGGCCACACTAGCGAGTAAAACTCATCTGTCCTCGGTTGCAACACTCACTGCCGAGTTCCAAACTGTCAGCACAAGAAGCAACGTCAGCACAAGAACTGCTCGTTGGGAGCTCCATGAAATGGGTTTCCATTGCTGAGCAGCCGCACACAAGCCTAAGATCACCATGCACAATGCCAAACGTCAGCTGGAGTGGTGTAAAGCTTGCTTCCATTGGACTCTGGAGCAGTGGAAACACATTCTCTGCAGTGATGAATCATGTTTCACCATCTGGCAGTCTGATGGAGAATGCTACCTGCCCCAATGCATAGTGCCAACTGTAAGGCTTCGTGGAAGGTCTGGGGAATGGAGGAATGGTCTGGGGCTGTTTTTCATGGTTTGGGCCCCTTGAACTCCAGTGAAAGGAAATCTTCATTCTACTGCATTCAGTGACATTCTAGATGATTCTGTGCTTACAACTTTGTGGGAACAGTTTGGGCATGACAATGCCCTCATGCACAAAGCGAGGTCCATTCAGAGACGGTTTGTCAGGATCGGTTTGGAAGAACTCGACTGGCCTGCAAAGAGCCCTGAGCTCAACCCCATTAAACACCTTTTGGATGATTTGGAACGCCGACTGCGAGATAGGCCTAATCGCCCAACATCTGTGCCCGACCTCACTAATGCTCTTGTGGCTGAATGGAAGCAAGTCCCCGCAGCAATGTTCCAACATCTAGTAGAAAGCCTTCCCAGAAGAGTGGAGGCTGTTATAGCAGCAAAAGGTGACCAGCTCCATATTAATGCCAATGATTTTGGAATGAGATGTTCAACGAGCAGGTGTCCACATACTTGTGGTTATGTAGTGTATCTTTGTGCAGCATAAAATGTATCAACCAATCAATGTATATGCAAAAACACAGCTTTTAAAGAAAACAATTTTGAAAACCACCCTGTAGTTGAGCATGATGGGAAACTTATATATGGTTCTATGTAGAACTCTTCTTGCCTTAAAAATAACTCCTCTTACCTTCCAAAGAATCAACAAAGAACCCTTGCTCCCAAAAATGGTTCACATGGTGTTAAAGGGGCAATCAGCAGGTGATATATACATTTCTCCAGCTCCATCCCTCAACGTTTTACCGAACCAGGGGTGGGCTGAATGTCACTTTAAAGGTTCTAGGTAGAACCCTTTGCCTTACAAAGAACCCTTATCTCCCAAAAAGGGTTGTTCAGATCAAAACGGTTGTTGGTAGAACCCTATCCCTCCGCAGAGAACACCTTTTTGGAACATTCTGTTAAGTGTGTGTGAATGTGTAGTTTCCCTGGCTGCTGAAATGACTCTATGCTGCTGATATTGCAGTTCAGTCGTTGCAAAACAGGTTATATAATGCTGTCTATAATTACCTCATATTTCAGTATGTAGAAAAGATAGTGTAATGACATCAGGAAGTTGAAACTCATCTACTTTATTGTAGATGTTTCATAGAAAGCCATCAGTCTATCCTAATTATTGTACAGTAACAGAACTTTATTGTACAAAGTTTCAATGCGAAAAATATGATTGCAATTATCTCTTTCAGCACGGGAGACTGAATGACAATACCTTCATATTATTTCCATTGTCCCTTTCCTTTCCTCCATGCTATTACTTAGTGTACTGTAGCCTGCTTGTAGCCTGCTAACTTTGCCTCCAAAACCCATTACAGTGTGTGATATTAATTCTCGTATAATTACATATGGTAAGTTACCACACGACAGTACACTCCTGGGCCAAATGAAATGGATGTAAAACAAGGTTGTAATTGGGACATAATTGTGACTAAACTACATTATTGGATTAATGTTGAATAATGTTATAGGTCTGATTAGCAGCAGAGTTGAACCAGCGGGACATATGTTGATAATGACCTCTTATTAAACCAGGTCTACTGTGGTAATAATGCAGAGGTTGGCTAATAAGTAGACAAACAATAATGATATGAAATATAAGGTGGTTGAGAGCAGCAACTGTGTGGAATGATCTGCCCTGATGTACTGTTCTGAAAGTTTGAGATTTAACTTTTTCATTTATGTTTATTACTATTTTTGACAGTTTATGTATTTTCTACAGTTTATATTAGCTGGTAATGATATTCTGAAAGGATAAAGTAAGATGTTGAAAGTGTGTAATCTGACTATTGTCACTGTAAGGGACAGAAAGAAATGAAATTATATGAGTTAAGTCATTTTTCTTTATGAAGGAATTTTTGCGAATTCCTTCATAAAAAATGTCATACGATATACACAATTTCATTTATTTCTGTCTACATATTTAAAATGCCTCAGTTTCTTCTCGAAACTCCAACTCTGCTCTTCTGCTCAAAACTTTGCATAAAAGCGGTCGTGTAAAGAAAATCCAACCAAGTCAGGCCAACGCTGCGGCCAGCTCTCTCTCTGTCCTCGAGGAGACAGAATCAAAACACAGACACTGTGGCTGTCAAATGAACCTGTCACACGTCAAATCAAGTGGTCCAGAAAGTTAGAGCAGAGAACCTCACCTACAGTGTGCATCCCAGTGACAGAACAATCAATATGTCTACAGACATTACTGACAGAATATTAGAATAGAATATTAGGTTTGAATAGAATAATATATGATCAGTATTACGTTCAAGGAAGGTTCTATTGTTAATATTAGGTTTGGGGTAATATTTTTGCTCCGTCCACACAAAGTTTAACTCTTATGATCTACTGCTGAAATTTAAGTTAGCGAGTTCTTTGGACTTGAATTTCAATTCACTCATTACAAAATGAGTTTGCCTTCATTGTAAAACCACCTGATGCTAAAAAAACTATGACAAATGAATTATAATGTAATTAGCTATAACACAAACAACCTATGAACCCATGTACATGACCATCTGATCATTTATCACTCCAGTGTTGTTAATCTGCAAAATTGTAATTATTCGCCTACCTCCTCATGCCTTTTGCACACAATGTATATAGACTCCCCTTTTTTTTCTACTGTGTTACTGACTTGTTAATTGTTTACTCCATGTGTAACTCTGTGTTGTCTGTTCACACTGCTATGCTTTATCTTGGCCAGGTCGCAGTTGCAAATGAGAACTTGTTCTCAACTAGCCTACCTGGTTAAATAAAGGTGAAATAAAAAAAAAATATATATATATATATATATATATATATATATATATATATATATATATACAGTTGAAGTCCGTTCTATTTGTGTTTCATCAGACCAAAGTACGATCTTTGTCCCCATGTGCAGTTGCAAACCGTAGTCTGGCTTTTTAATGGCGTTTTTGGAGCAGTGGCTTCTTCCTTGCTGAGCGGCCTTTCAGATTATGTCGATACAGGACTCGTTTTACTGTGAATATAGATACCTTTATACCGGTTTCCTCCAGCATCTTCACAAGGTCCTTTGCTGTTGTTCTGAGATTGATTTGCACTTTCCGCACCAAAGTACATTCATCTCCAGTAGACAGAATGCATCTCCTTCCTGAGCGATATGCCGGCTGCGTGGTCCCATGATGTTGATACTTGCGCACTATTGTTTGTCCCGATGAACGTGGTATCTTCAGGTGTTTGGAAATTGCTCACAAGGATGAACCAAACTTGTGGAGACTTTTTTTTGGCTGATTTCTTTTGATTTTCCTATGATGTCAAGCAAAGAGGCACTGAGTTTGAAGGTAGGCCTTGAAATACAGTGCCTTGCGAAAGTATTCAGCCCCCTTGAACTTTGAGACCTTTTGCAACATTTCAGGCTTCAAACATAAAGATATAAAACTGTATTTTTTTGTGAAGAATCAACAACAAGTGGGACACAATCATGAAGTGGAACGACATTTATTGGATATTTCAAACTTTTTTAACAAATCAAAAACTGAAAAATTGGGCGTGCAAAATTATTCAGCCCCCTTAAGTTAATACTTTGTAGCGCCACCTTTTGCTGTGATTACAGCTGTAAGTCGCTTGGGGTATGTCTCTATCAGTTTTGCACATCGAGAGACTGACATTTTTTCCCATTCCTCCTTGCAAAACAGCTCGAGCTCAGTGAGGTTGGATGGAGAGCATTTGTGAACAGCTGAATAATTTTGCACGCCCAATTTTTCAGTTTTTGATTTGTTAAAAAAGTTTGAAATATCCAATAAATGTCATTCCACTTCATGATTGTGTCCCACTTGTTGTTGATTCTTCACAAAAAAATACAGTCTTATATCTTTATGTTTGAAGCCTGAAATATGGCAAAAGGTCGCAAAGTTCAAGAGGGCCGAATACTTTCGCAAGGCACTGTATGTCCACAGGTACACCTCCAATTGACTCAAATGATGTCAATTAGCCTATCAGAAGCTTCTAAAGTCATGACATCATTTTCTGGAATTGTCCAAGCTGTTTAAAGGTACAGTCAACTTAGTGTATGTAAACCTCTGACCCACTGGAATTGTGATACAGTGAATTATAAGTGAAATAATCTGTCTGTAAACAATTGTTGGAAGAATTACTTGTGTCATGCACAAAGTAGATGTCCTAACCGAATTGCCAAAACTATAGTTTGTTAACAAGAAATTTGTGGAGTGGTTGAAAAAATGAGTTTTAATGACTCCAAACTGGTGTATGTAAACTTCCGACTTCAATGGTATGTTCTATCCATATCACTGCAGCTCACCCTTGAGCTCTTTTGTCAGAGAATCGCACATTAGTTGATATCAATGTATAGACATTTACACATACAGCATATGGTTACTTGTTGTTTGTGTACAGGTGGTTGATTGACACATTTAATTGGGGCTTCAAGGACAACACAATATGTTTCCGAATGTTTGACATGCAAACAGACACACAGTCACAGAAACATGGGCAGGCAGACAGCTGTGTGTACTTATAATATGTAGCACCAGATTCGGATATCAGAATTACTCCCCATATCTTCCGTTTGCCCATACCTGTCCATTGTATACACACTATTTCTTTACCAAGGTACATTTGCCTGTTTCTCTCTAAACATACTTATACAGTATCAGTGTCAGAGTTGAGTAGAGCTCAGGACATTATATCACTGGTAGACGACAGCTATATATGAGACAATCATGTGTTTTCAGCCGAGGGACTACTATAAACCCAGGATAAAAGGCCTATAACCCAGCACCTGCTGACAGCTCTCACTGGGATCAACTAAACCCTGACTCTGATTAACCTCTGACACCCAGTCACCGCGCGGAGCCACCAATTTGAGACAGTTGCACACAGGGCCCATTCAAAACAGATGCAACTGAGAATCCCCCAGGGGAAAGGTTTATATTTACATGATAGCTATTATTTAAGGTGCAGGAATAGCGGAAATAAGTAGTGTATAAACAAACACATGTAGATGGTTTCCCAATAGGAAGGAGTGCCGGCCAATCTATACATCTGACATCTGACCTTGAAGCTTTGTGGAAGCTCATTGGTGGAGCTGAATGCATTACAGGTATGGAGATGAGGAGTAGGCACATTATATATACACAAAAGTATGTGGACCCCCCTTCAAGTTAGTGGATTCGGCTATTTCAACCACTCCCATTGCTGACAGGTGTATAAAATCGAGCACACAACCATGAAATCTCCATAGACAAACAATGGCAGTAGAATTGCCTTACTGAAGACCTCAGTGACTTTCAATGTGGCACAGTCATAGGATGCCACCTTTCCAACAAGTCAGTTTGTCAAATTTCTGCCATGCTAGAGCTGTCCTGGTCAACTGTAATTGATGTTATTGTGAAGTGGAAATGTCTAGGAGCAACAACAGCTCATCCACAAAGTCACAGGCCACACAAGCACACAGAATGGGACTTCCGAGTGCTGGAGCGCGTAGCGCATAAAAGTTGTTTTCCCTCAGTTGCAACACTCACTACCGAGTTCCAAACTGCCTCTGGAAGCAACATCAGCCCAAGAACTGTTCGCCAGGAGTTTCATTAAATGGGTTTCCATGGCCGAGCAGACGCTCACAAGCCTAAGATCACAATGCGCAATGCCGGGCATTGGCTGGAGTGGTGTAAAGCTCTGGACTCTGGAGCAGTGGAAACACGTTCCCTGGAGTGATGAATCACGCTTCACCATCTTGTAGTCCGATGGACAAATCTGGGTTTGGCAGATGCCAGGAGAAAGCTACCTGCCCCAATACATAGTGCCAACTGTAAAGTTTGGTGGAAGAGGAGTAATGGCCTGGGGCAGTTTTTCATGGTTCGTGGCCCCTTACTTCCAGTGAAGGGATCTTAACACTACAGCAAACAATGACATTCTAGATGATTCTTGGCTTCCAACATTGTGGAAAAGGTTTAGGGAAGGCCCTTTCCTGTTTCAGCATGACAATTCCCTGACCACAAAGTGAGGTCCATACATAAATATTTTGTTGAGATCGGTGTCGAAGAACTTGACTGGCCTGCACAGAGCTCTGACCTCAACCCCATCGAACACCTTTGAAATGAATTGGAACTCCGACTGAGCCAGGCCTAATCGCCCAACATTAGTGCCCAACCTCACTAATCTTCGTGGTTGAATGGAAGCAAGACCCCGGAACAATATTCCAACATCTAGTGGAAAGCCTCCCTAGAAGAGTTGAGTGTATAGCTCTCTCCGTCACTCTATGTGTGTTATACTGAGCAGTAGTACAGCCAATTCATTGCCGCCCTAGGAGAGACCCCAAAATGTTTTGAAAATACGTCATTTATAGAAGTAAATGTTTGAGCCAAATCAAGGCTGATCCAGACCGGAGAAAAAATCAGAACCAAATGTAGACTAGGATTGGTTCAGATTTGGACCAAAAACCAATGTCCATGGAAATGTGGTATGTGGTAAGCCTGTCATTTGTAAAACACAAACAACAACAACAAAAACGCCCACCAGAAGTTGGCTCGTGTTTACTGGTGTGTAGCCTGCCATGTCGACCTGCAATGGAATTTTATGAATACCCATCAATGTGGTAGGCCCACCATTTGTAAAACAGTTTGTTTTACAAAAAAATGTAGAGATACAAACTTGAATTATTGATCATGACAATGGGGTGAACCTCCTGGACAACAGTTGTGATTGTCCATTCCATAATGTCCTTTTTACTTTGACCTGTCCTGTTTTTAGGAAAAGTTGTTTGTTAACATGACCCTGCATGTTTTATTTGATTGGGTGCCATTTAAATTAGGCTATTTGATGAGAGACACATGATGTATAAAGTGTCCGTCTCATTACATTGCCATACATTTTATCTCCAGCCTGTAGGCTACAGAAAAGGCCACATACTCTTTCTACCATATCCTATATCTGCTGCATGATTTATGTTAGATCATTTTTTTGACGGTACGGTAGTGGAGCACCGCAGCGATGCGTCTCTCCAACAGCACCCTGGAGAGTGGGAATGGACAAGCAAAATATTTTTCCCTTCACAAAGTGGGCACTGCTTATCACAGGGCGGCATCAGCGCTCATCCTAAAAAGCCCATATGCCACCGGTTGAGAGGAATTGTCATTGTTTTGGGGCAGAATTATGTGAGGTTTTATGTGTTGTTGAAGGCGCGTCTTGATCAGTTTAGCTCAGAAAATGCCGCCCTCGTCAATCATAGCTGGCCACCTAAGCGGGCCAACCGTGTTCATTAGGCCTGTAGTAAATACACACTGGGAATAGCCACTGTCTCCCTTATACACACACACACACACGTGCATGCACACAACCACACACCAACTTCTGTGCAGTAGAGTACAGTAGGTCAGTGTGTAAACAAACAGTATAGTCCCATGCGGATAAGATATTACCAGCTCCATGTATCTTCTATCTGTGTGAAGAATATATTCATTCAGGGCCCATAGAGACTAAACATATTGTTAAGACACCGTGGGAGTCAACATGGATTTGCATCCATGTCTACATGACATACACAAGACAACTAACGTCACGATGTTGCCACCGCTGTACAACATATACAGTAGAGGAAGGGATAGAAAATAAAACAATGAGCCAAAAAGAAGGCAGGGGAGATCGAGGAAGGATGAGAAGAGAGGAAGAGAGGAAGATCTTCTTTGGTTACGCCCTCCTTTTCTCTCTCCCTCCCTCCCAGGTCCTCAGGATCCAGGTCAGTTCCCAGAAAGCCACTCTCTGAGTGAAGGGAAATGTGTTCAATAGGCTTTAAAACAATGTTATAATGAAATCCCATGTTTCTCTCTCTCTCTCTTTTCATTACTCTATTTTTTGTATTTTCCCAAATTGTGTTTTCTCAGTTTTTTTTATTTTTCCAGATTTTTACTCTAAGTTTAAGATATTTACAGATTTCTGCTTTCATCGGTATCTGGTGTTAGCAAGTAACAGGATAGCTAGGTCTTCAGCCAGCATGGAACAAAAGCTGGGGAAGGGTTGCCCAAAACGCTGACGCAGTTGTCATGTCAATACATCAAGAGACATGCCAAATGGTAAATTCATACAAATGTCTTGAACGCATTGGTAGTGATAATACATGAGCATTGTCTGAGAGTCAATATTTAATGTGAAGTCCCGAGACTGCACCCTGTAAAGTTTACACTGCAATTGTCCAAGATGAACTACTGTAACTAGCTAGCTTGATAAATCCTCTTAAGGATCTGCCCCTTTAAAAAAAAAAAATCACCTGAAATGACATATCCAAATCTAACTGCCTGTAGTTCAGTCCCTGAAGCAAGGATGTGCATATTCTTGGTACCATTTGAAAGGGAACACTTTGAAGTTTGTGGAAATGTGAAAGGAATGTCGGAGAATATAACATAATTGATCTGGTAAAAGATAATACAAAGAAAAAAAACCCTGTTCTTTTGTGTTTTTTTGTACCATTATCTTTGAAATGCAAGAGAAAGGCCATAATGTTTTATTCCAGCCCATGTGCAATATACATTTTGGCCACTAGATGTTAACAGTGCATGTGAAAACAATGAACCATTGTATCAAGACTGCCCAAATATGCCTAATTTGTTTATTAATGACTTATGTTCAAAATTGTGCATACTCCTCAAACAATAGCATGGTATTCTTTCACTGTAATAGCTACTGTAAATTGGACAGTGCAGTTAGATTAACAAGAATGTAAGTTTTCTGCCAATATCAGATATGTCTATGTCCTGGGAAATGTTGTCACGTCCTGACCTTGGTTCCTTTGTTATGTTTCTTGTTTAGGTTGGTCAGGGCGTGAGTTGGGGTGGGCATTCTATGTGTTGTTCTAGTTTTGGTTCTCTATGTGTTTGGCCTGGTATGGTTCTCAATCAGAGGCAGCTGTCAATCGTTGTCTCTGATTGAGAACCATATTTAGGTAGCCTGTTTTTCCCACTTGATTTGTGGGTAGTTGTTTTCTGTTTAGTGTATGCCAACTTACAAACTGTTTTCTTTCATTTGCCGTTGTTATTTTGTTTAGAGTTCTCTGTTTAATAAATATAAACATGGACACGTACCACGCTGCATATTGGTCCGATCTCTCCTACTCCTCCCCGGACGAGGACGACGGTCGTTACAAATGTTCTTTTTACTTACAACCTCATGCTAATCACATTAGCCTATGTTAGCTCAACCGTCCCGTGGAAGGGACACTGATCCCGAAGACAATGCTGACAACTCCATTTGGCTAAATTATACAGCCTGCATTATATCTATAGTGATGCTGTAACAATACCATCACCTGGATAAACAAATGATTTGTGAAACCATTATGTGGTGTATGACAGGATTGGATGTTGCATGTAATTTCAATGTTCAGGAGCGTTATGTTTATGACAGTTTGCGATGGAACAAATGAAAAATATTGCATGTACTTTCAGAGTTGTTTGGCAACTACTCATAGGTGGGCTGCGAGCTATGTGTAGCTAGCGATCGACCTGTTGGTGTCCTGTGTGAATTTAAGTATGCTCTCTCTAATTCTCTCTGTCTCTCTTTCTTTCTTTCTCTCTCTCGGAGGACCTGAGCCCTAGGACCATGCCTCAGGACTACCTGGCATGATGACTCTTTGCTGTCCCCAGTCCACCTGGCCGTGCTGCTGCTCCAGTTTCAACTGTTCTGCCTGCGGCTATGGAATCCTGACCTGTTCACCGGACGTGCTACCTGTCCCAGACCTGCTGTTTTCAACTCTCTAGAGACAGCAGGAGTGGTAGAGATACTATTAATGATCGGCTATGAAAAGCCAACTGACATTTACTCCTGAGGTGCTGACTTGCTGCACCTTCGACAACTACTGTGATTATTATTATTTGACCATGCTGGTAATTTATGAACATTTGAACATCTTGGCCATGTTCTGTTGTAATCTCCATCCGGCACAGCCAGAAGAGGACTGGCCACCCCTCATAACCTGGTTCCTCTCTAGGTTTCTTCCTAGGTTTTGGCCTTTCTAGGGAGTTTTTCCTAGCCACTGTGCTTCTTCACCTACACTTGCTGTTTGGGGTTTCAGGCTGGGTTTCTGTACAGCACTTTGAGATATCAGCTGATGTACGAAGGGCTATATAAATACATTTGATTTGATTTGATAACCCTGGTGTAAAAGAACAGCAGTGTTGGTGTTAATAACCAGTTTTAAACTGAAACCACACCTGATCATTATCATTTTTCCCAGTATGCTCTATTGCATGTAGATTTTTTTTAATAGTTTGTTTCAGTATATATGTTTTGCATGTAAATTAACTGATGCATTAATCTTATGCTACTCAAATATAAATAACATACATGTTTCTAAACTAATCAAATCTGTTACTTGGACTTGTTGCACCCATTATTGAAATGGATGTTCCAGTTAAGATCCTTTATCAAGTCTCATATTCTTTTCCCCCAACCACTAGACATTCTGAATGCAGGTTGCGGGTGAATAAAAATGCTAAATGTTGGCTATCCCCTTTCTGTCTGCGTTCCAATAGGAATTACTCATCTTCTTGCATCATGTGATGTTGAGGTGCAGGTCTTTTTGAACAACTCTTTTTACTGACTCAATAGTCAGGATTTGTTTTTTTCTGAGTGATTCAATCATGTTTGTCATTTGTTTGACCTGCTGCCACAAGGAATTCTACAGCAGGATTGATACACGCTTCTCCGGCTCAGTGGCTCCTGAGACGCGCTCTGACCAACAACTGTCTATCGTATATGCGGGCAGGAAAATAGATCATGCTGCAGGCAACATAGAGACGAAATATACATGTTTAGAACTGATACTTGGGTGTGTAAGAGGTAACGCAATTAATGAATTATTGATTGTTATGATGGACACAGCTTTGCAGAACCAAAACACACACAGTATGAATGCAACAACCAGTCACTAAAAAATATAGTCATGGGTGGTAACTGCAATTCACTCGAAAGGCAAGGCACTCTGGGAAATATGCAAATAAGGCATATAAATAAGTAGTGTGTTAATTTAACGCTGAAAAGTGTGGACCCGTGTAAACACAGGACCAGGGTTAAATTTAACAGTTTCAGTTTTGATTTAACATCGGAGAATTTGCTGTGCGCAAGCACACACACACACACACACACACACACACACACACACACACACACACACACACACACACACACACACACACACACACACACACACACACACACACACACACACACACACACACACAAACATTGCCTGATGTCAAACTCAAGCTGTGAGATTGGGGAATAAAGGCATTGGGGTTGAAAGCAGCAGCTGACTTCAAACAGTACTGAACCTCTCTGGATGACCTGGTACACAAGGAGAGAGAGGGAGGGATGGGGAGAAGGGATGGGGAGAAGGGATGGGGAGATAGGGGAATAGAGTAGGGAAAGGGGGAAGCAGGACAAGGGAAAATAGCAGTAAAGTAAAGAGAGTGAAAGTAAAAAAAGAGAGAACAGTTGAGGAAGAATGTGAAAATGGCCCTTACTCTTTCCTTCCCTCATCTTCTCTGACACTCCTTCTTCTTGATCCTAGTATTTCTTCCACCCCTTCCTCCTCCTCCGGGCTATTTCACCCCTCTCTTACTGCTCCATTCATCCTCCCTCGTTCCTGATCCCACTAGACTCTCTGATACACCTCCTCCTGAGTCCTCCAGGCCCTCTGCCCTCCTTTCTCACAGTCCAACAGGAGTACCTGCCGCCAGCTGCTAGACACTGATCCCATCCCAAATGGCACACTTTCCCCTATATAATGCTCTTGTTTTGACGAGGACCCATAGGGCTCTGGTCAATTGAAGTGCACTGTATAGGGTATAGGTATCATTTGGGACGTATACACTGATCTGGAGTCAGTCAGAACCGCTGAGAGGAGAGATAACACACTGTCGGCGGGGTGATAACACACTATCATCGTGGCGATAAGACACGGTGGTGATGGGGACCTTTTCACTTGTGTAAACAGAGCTAATGATGGCTAGGTACGGGTGATAGGACCTCACACCTCACATGTTCTGATGCACTCTCTATCTCTCTCTTTAGTCTCTCTTCTTTCCATCACGCTCTCTCCCTCCTCTCTCTTCTTTCCTATCCCTCTCTCTCTGTTCCCTCCACACTCCTCGTCGTGCACTGTGCTCCTAGTTCTTACAAGCTCGGCACGTTGTAATCTCCGTGGTGATAAGCAGATTAAAGAGGGGAGCATAAGAGGAGAGGGGATTCATGGGATTCTCTCCTTGCAGTACAAAATGATATCAGCAGGAAGAATATCACCCTGGGGTGGATGAGAGGGAAGGGGGAGGGGAGTGGGGAGAGAGGGAAATACCGGGAGAAGCAATGACAGTGGCAGTGGCAGTGTGATGGTAGTGTGATTTATCGGCCCACAGGGATTGATCTATAACTACAGAATCTACAGTGATACACTGACACACACACTCTCCCTAATGGGGTTCACAGGGATATGGGAAAACATATACACTCTCACCGCGGAGATAAAGAATAAAGAGCTGACCAGATCAAAGAGGAAAAAACAGTGTAGGTGCTAATGAAGCCAATGATAACACCCCCCCATTTCAGGGGACTGAACTCATAGGTAATTCCCTCAAGACTGCAGAGAAAAACGGAGAAATTTTAAGTAATTTCAATGGTTACTGGTAAGGGACAGGCTGATATGATACCAGACTGATACGCCATAGGGCAGGTAAAAACAGAGATGACAGTATGTACCTGGGGCGGCAGGTAGACTAGTGGTTAGAGTGTTGGGCCTGTAACTAAAAGGTTGCTAGATCAAATCCCCGAGCTGACAAATTAAAAAAATATGTAACTCTGCCCCTGAACAAGGTAGTTAACCCACTGCTCTGAGGACATCATTGTAAATGAGAATTGGTTCTTAAATGACTTTCCTGGTTCCATCAAGTACCAGTGGTGTCAAACTCAAAAAACAACTTTAACCCTGTGCTGATTCCCATGCTATTCAAGCCACTGGTAGATTTGATGGGAGAACTACCTCAGTCTACTAATTTAGTCAGTGAAATGAGGAAAAACAAGGAGGTGAACTGTTTGCTGCCTAGCAGCATCTCTCTCTCTACATTTCTTTCTTTCCTCTTTCTCTCCTCAAGTCCCCTGCCTGGTACATTCAATTATTTATTAGCTTACTGACACACTGAAGAGAGAAGGAGGAGACAGCTGCATTCCTCTTCTCCTCTGCTTTATCCCTCTCCTCTCCTCTCCTCTCCTCTCCTCTCCTCTCCATCCGCCTCTCTTCTCATCTCCTCCATCCTCCTCTCTTCTCGTCCTTCCATCCCCCTCTCCTCCCCAGCAATGTACAGTATGAATAACGGAAGGAGAACTAGATGGTCAACACCTTTGACCTCCTATCATCCTTCCATCCCTTGTTCTTCTTCGGTAAACACCTGGACAACCTCCTCTCCTCTATCAGCTTTGACATTCCCTGCTTCCGCAAACCCTCTGCCATACTCCTCTCCTCCTGATTCGTCTTTGATCAATCTTTATGGGGCTCCCCTCTTCCTTCCTCTTCCTTCCTCTATTTACCTCTTCTCTTGTCTTCCACCCTTCCTCTGTGTGAATCACTGTATGATTAAATGGACCCATAGGCTCTTGTCAAAAGTAGTGCACTATTTAGGGAATAGGGTGCCAATTGGGATGCAATCCCTGTCTAGCAGTGGATGCAGGTGAGGTAGAGTGATGAAGGGGAATGATTAATGTAACATAGTGTACTGCAGTGGGAGCACATTTATTTTTTCATGAGCATGGCCTTATTTCTATTACATCATATTGGATGGCTGTTATTAATATTCCATTCAACCAGCTCAATGTAACATCGATAGGTTTAGGCTACTACATGATACTCGAATTTGCCCTAAAAAATACCCATCATGAGGTTGCTACAACCTAGACTACAAATGAAAGTTTATAACGTAGGGGCACAGGATGAGAGACAAATTGGAGTAATTAAGATGACAGACAGTTACACATTCAATACCGCCTTGAACACTCTTGCCTGCATCTAGTTGAGTTTTGCAACTAAAACAAGAGTTTATATTGGACAAATTCAGGTAGGTTAAGAAATATTTTGCAAAATCACATGCACACACACAGTTAACTTTCATAGCACCCACACAGCATCATCACTTTGCTCGTAGTATAATTCCCTCTCGTATCTCCACTTTCCCCTCCTCTCACCTTTTACCTTCTCTTGTGGACAGCTGTTTTGCACAACAAAACAGCTGTCTGTGAACAGGTGCAAAAACCTCTCAGAGCCAAACCTTTATACCATAACTGCTAACCGCTACACAGCCTACATGCTTGTCGCCGTATTAACATTATAGTCAACAAACTACAACTAACACTTTAGTAGACCCACAATCCAATCCACGTGTACAATCATGCAGTACAGTGTACAGCAAGCAGTTTAGCAGTTATGAAAGCTTACCTTGAAGAGTTGCAGTGTTGGATAGCCTTACCCTCTGTTTGAGTCAGGCTGTTGAGTAGGCTAAATTAGCTGTAATAGCTAAGTAAGTGAAATGTAAACTGAGAAGAAAAGAATACAATGAAATATCTCTCTCTCTCTACTGCTTTTCCTTAATGTTTGATGAAAAGAATTTGTTAACTATTGTTTTTCTCTCTCTTTGAGTCAACTACTCACCAAACTTTGTACTGAAAGCTGTAGCTTATGCTTTCAGTACTAGATTCATTCTCTGATCCTTTGAATGGATGGACAAAATATTAGTTCATACTGCAAGAGCTCTGATAGGTCTGCGTATGTCCCCCGGAAGTCATCATAATTACTCTGCAAGTCTATGGAAGTGGGTGAGAGCCTCCCATGTTTTTCTATTGAAGTCAATGTATGGAGGATGGAAAATAGCTGTCCTCCAGCTACACCATGGTGCTACTCTAGAGGGTGCTGTAGAGGCTTCTGTAGACCTTCATTGCAAAACAGTTTGTTTTAATCAGTTATTCAGTGATATGTGAATATATTTAGGATAATTGTATCTAAAAAGGATAACTTTTTTATGTTTCACTATTTTTATTTTCATGAAATTCACTGAGTAGGATTTCCTCCTCTGAGGTAGCTGAGGTATCAGGTAGCCCTGATAGCTAGCTCCTGATCTACACTCACAGACTGACAGACATACTGACAGACAGGCAACTTGGCAGACAGGCACTCCACTCAGGCCATCATTAAATCCTTCAAGACACATACACCACTAGGCACTATTCATCTGGAGTAAAGGAGCGCGTTGTAGAAATATACACATACAGACTCTCTCTGGCAAGATACATATGCAGGTTGTACAACGCATTTGACACAACAGTTGTAATTCAACTGAGATGTGTGTGATACAACAGAGTTTGTCTGTGCAAAAAATGTTTATACGGAGTGCAGTGTCTCCACAACACTTGTTGAAAACAGTCAATACCATTTTGGCAAATGTGTTGTACATCAGTTGAACAACCTGAGTGTGCACGGGCCATTGAAGAGTGGAGAATTGAAGATGAAGACAGAGTTATAGTGAGGGATCTTGGTACTTTTATTGGTTTTCAAGGATCTATACTTGGTACAGTAATACTTGACAGTCAGATCCAGCATAGAGCAGCTGAGGTTAGAACAGCAGGTTTAAAGCACATCGCAGAACTTCATCTCTCTCTCTCTCTCTCTCTCTCTCTCTCTCTCTCTCTCTCTCTCTCTCTCTCTCTATTTCTCCTTTCTCTCCTACCCCTCCAACTTCCTCTTCTCAGCATGCAGCCAACCACACAACACAACACAGAATTGCCCAAAGCAAGTTGTTGTACGTCATTTGGGGGATTTGGGGGTTAGACTATGCACAGTACACCAATCACTATAAGATCTCTTATTCTCTTAGAGCACTGACGGTGCACTGATATTCACAACGTTTGAACACAACGTGAGAACTACACAACGTGAGAACAACACAACATCGATACATTCGACAATCTGTCAAGGTCTACATGATAAAAGAATCATCAAGATCATCCAGACAATCAAATCTCCGATCTCTACCCCAAACCAGAAGTCAACTAATTCCATATTCCTGTTCTCTCTCTGAAAACACAAAACCGGGAGAGAATTCCGGCAGGGCTGCCACAATGGAGGGCCTTCTCAGGATAAGTTCATATCATAGAATCCCGTATCCCAGATAAAAACCAGCTTTAATAAAATATTTTTTTACTGGGATTCAGCGGAATCTACCCTCTCCCACTTCTCGTCCCTCACTCCTCTCACCTTCTCCCTCCCTCCACTCACCCTCTCACCCTCTCCCACCTCTCTATTTCTCCATCCCTCTCTCCTCTCACCTTCTCCCACCTCTCTATTTCTCCATCCCTCCCTCCTCTCACCTTCTCCCTCCCTCCACTCAGCCTCTCACCCTCTCCCACCTCTCTATTTCTCCATCCCTCCCTCCTCTCACCTTCTCCCACCTTTCTATGTCTCCATCCCTCCCTCCCTCCTTCCTCTCACCCTCTCCCCACCTCTCCTCTCTCTCTCGTTTTCCCCATGACAGGCACTGCACAAACAAAAACACAGGTTTACACCTGGAAGCTGCATTACACATGGTGGAGATAGAGAGAACAACATCAAGTAGAGGAAGAGAAAAAGACAGAGAAAGAGAGAGAGAAAGAAAGGGAAACAGAGAGCGAGAGGGAGAGAAAGAAAGGGAAAAAGAGAGCGAGAGAGAGAAAGAGAAAGAAAGGGAAAAAGAGAGCGAGAGAGAGAGAAAGAAAGGGAAAAAGAGAGCGAGAGAGAGAGAAAGAAAGGGAAACAGAGAGCGAGAGAGAGAGAAAGAAAGGGAAACAGAGAGCGAGAGAGAGAGAAAGAAAGGGAAAAAGAGAGCGAGAGAGAGAGAAAGGGAAACAGAGGGCGAGAGAGAGAGAAAGAAAGGGAAACAGAGAGCGAGAGAGAGAGAAAGAAAGGGAAACAGAGAGCGAGAGAGAGAAAAAGAAAGAAAGGGAAACAGAACGAGAGAGAGAGAGAGAAAGAAAGGGAAACAGAGAAAGAGAGAGAAAAAGAAAGGGAAACAGAGAAAGAGAGAGAGAAAGAGAGAGAGAAAGAAAGGGAAACAGAGAGAGAGAAAGAAAGGGAAACAGAGAAAGAGAGAGAGAAAGAGAGAGAGAAAGAAAGGGAAACAGAGAGCGAGAGAGAGAAAGAGAGAGAAAGAAAGGGAAACAGAGAGCGAGAGAGAGAAAGAGAGAGAGAAAGAAAGGGAAACAGAGAGCGAGAGAGAGAAAGAGAGAGAGAAAGAAAGGGAAACAGAGAGCGAGAGAGAGAGAGAGAAAGAGAGAGAGAAAGAAAGGGAAACAAAGAGCGAGAGAGAGAGAGAGAAAGAGAGAGAGAAAGAAAGGGAAACAGAGAGCGAGAGAGAGAGAGAGAAAGAGAGAGAGAAAGAAAGGGAAACAGAGAGCGAGAGAGAGAAAGAGAGAGAGAAAGAAAGGAAAACAGAGGGCAAGAGAGAGCGTAGTCCACATATGCGGCAAGTTTGCATCCGGTGGGTGATACAGTTACAGCTATTATCATAGTGAGTGTATGTTTGTGATGCATGTGTGGGTTTGTGTTTGTGTTCGTTTGCATGCATGTGTGAGTGGGTTTGTGTGTGAGCGTGTGAGCGTGTGTGTGTGTTTGTGTGCATGAGTTTGTGTGTGTGTGTGTGATGACCTCCCACACGGCCCCCTTTCCAGTTCAGATATGCCACTCCAGAGCTCCAGCGGCCAGGCATTTCCCTACTCCCCCCAACGTGCAGCCTATACCCCCCAACCCCAACAGGCGAGGTACTCACCCAGAAATACATCATCATTTTGGCCGAGGGCAAGAGGGGTGGCAGGGAGGCCAGCACTCTCTCCTTTCTCTCTCTACGTCCGTCCGACTGTTTCGCTCTCTTACCGATTCTCTCGTTCCTCAGTTCACTCGTTGGTTTGGTCGTTTGGTTAGTTATTTGTTGGTTGTTGAGTTTTAGTGTCCCGTTAGTGTCCCGTCAGTGTCTCGTTAGTGTGTCCGTCTGTCTCCAGAATGGTCAGTCTTGTTTTCTGGAAGATTCTATGAAGCGTGACAGAAATGCTCCACTCTCTCTGGTTCTCTCCTTTCGCAGGCAACTCTCTCCTCCCTGGATCTTTAAAAAAACCTCTTAATCGCTCCGCCACAGGGAAAAAGGAGAGAGAACGAAGGAGAGGGAACAAGAAGAGAGAGAGAGAAGAAGAAGCCGAGAGGCGTTTTCACTGTACCTCTCTTTTTTTCTCTCCTCTTCTCCAACTTGCCACCCTTTTCTCTTCTCTTCACTGTTTTTATTTCAATTCTTACAATCTTTCTGCCGTTTTGGCTTTCAGTCCTTTTTCTCTTCCACCTCTCTCACTCTGAACTATCCTTTCTCTCACACACGTTCCCTCTCTCTTTCTCTCACTCTGAACTATCCTTTCTCTCACACACGTTCCCTCTCTCTTTCTCTCACTCTCCCTCTCTCTTTCTCTCCCTCTCCCTTGCTACTCTCGGCTGTATCAGAAGCTCTTGTCCATTTCCGGCAGACTGGCGGGGCAGCAGGGGTGAGGGCTAGCTGGCGTACCCAGGCTTGGTGCAACGAGGTTGGGATCCTGGACAAAGGCAGAGAGGGTAGAGACCCTGGAGACTCACTCTACACAGACGGTACTGTACCACAGCACACCATGCAGTCAGGAGACGGATAAAAGAGGGGAGGGCGGGAGGGGAGAGAGAGAGAAAGAGACAGAAAGGAGGGAGGGCAAGAAAGAGAGAGGGGAGGTTTGCTGATGCTGCTGCTGGTACAGTAGCTAGCAGGCTGATTGAGACTGTTTGCTCGTAGCTGGTTACCGGTGAGTTGAAGTGGAGAAAGCTTGTTCCTCAATAGCTGTAGTGACTAGGAAGTCACAGAGCGATGTAGTGCATTAGAGGTGGTGAGAGAGAGACTCTGTGGTTCTGGATATGGTAAACAGCTGAAGACGTCGCTGACAGAGGTTTGGTCTCTAAATCGCCGTGTTCAAAACAAACACATAAACAGAGCGACACAGAAGAAGGAGAGGACGAGAAGATCAAAGCCAGAGCTGATTGTTTTCTTTTGTTCCCTCCTTCTTTTTCTCCTCTGCAGAGGGAGAGGAGGGGAGTGAAAGGCTTTGCTGAATTCAGCCTTACGGAGCGTTAGCCAATCAGAAGTCAGCCTGGGCCGAGGGAAAGGCAGGGGGAATACTGGAGGCTGACAGGTCCAATCTGTGTGTGTTTGTGTGTGCGAGTGCGCGTGTGTAGAGCTGTTTAGAGTCTGAAGAGAGGGGCATAACGTCGTAGAGTTAGTGAGAGAGATTGAGGTGTGTTCTCACAAATTGCAAAGTGTTTCGTGATGAGTGTGGGTTCGTCGATGTGTGGATGTGTATGTGCTCGTGCGCGTGTCTGTGTGTGTGTGTTTGCATGCGCGAGTTTGTGGGGGCTTGAAGCTGGATGCAACATTGAGTCAGCAGATTTAGCCCATACAGTCAATATGCCACTGAGATACTCTGCTTATTAACCTCTTAACTGCCACACACACACACCCACACACCCACACACACACACACACACACACACACACACACACACACACACACACACACACACACACACACACACACACACACACACACACACACACACACACACACACACACACACACACACAGATTTTACTGAGCTGAGACAGAGATCTCATTACCAACAGAATCCATTTAAAATATTTCTCTAAATTCTCTCCATCTCTCGCTTTCTACATGGTACTCTCTCCTCCTTTCTTTCTCTTTCTCTTTCGCTCTCTCTTTCTCTCTCTCCTTCTCTCCCTCTCTCTTTTATACACAAGCTGACATATGGAATTGTTTTAAGATTGTCATACCATGGATCATTTAGCTATTTGATTTTGAATTTTAGTACCCCTTTTAGTTATACAACATTTGTTTAAAGTGTATAAAAAAAAATCATGAATAAAATAATGAATATGTATTTTACTACCATAGCACATAGAGGTTTTGTTTTGACAGTGTGTTTTAATCAATTAGTTGTTGACGTGAAAATATGTAGTATAGTTTTATGAAAATTGATAACTTTTTGAATGTTTAAAAAAAATGTTTTAATGAAATTCACTGAGGAGGATGGTCCTCCCCTTCCTCCTCTGAGGAGCCTCCACTGATGTACTGTGTACTTATATCTCATTGACAAATACACTCACCATATGTTTCATTCATTCCTATACACTCCCCACTGGGTACATATGTCAATTCAACATCTAGTTTTGATTTACATTTGGTTGAGTTGTTAACTAACATGAATTCAACATAAAAATCTACCAAAAATGTCACCTTATCATTGAATTTAGGTTAAAAGTTGGTTGAAAAAAATACTAAATTCCCTTACGTTGATTACTTTTTGCAAATCCAATCAATATTTCCCATCACATATAATTTTGGGGTTGAAATGACCAGTTTTTGCCCTGTGGGTCATATCATATGTTTGTTAGTGGGTCATACGCACATACATGTGTCCATAAGGATTTGAGGGCATTAACTTTCTCTCTCTCTCTCCCTCTCTCACAACTATGTCTGTTCTTTCCAAGCAACTCGGACTAAAAGAAAACATTTTCTTATGAAATCCTGGAGTCTATTTCTGGTCTGGCTTATGAATAAGTTAGGCCAGAGCTACATGGGAGTGAGCTAATGCATGAGAAGCCTGTGTGTTTGGCTGTTCGTGTGTGTGTGTGTGTGTGTGTGTGTGTGTGTGTGTGTGTGTGTGTGTGTGTGTGTGTGTGTGTGGTTGGAGTCCTGGGAGATGATGATGAGTGGGCATACAGTTTCGCCTGGACTGCAATCTTTTCAACCTCCAAGGTGCCACCAAGACCTCGACTCAAAACATCTTCGAACTACAATATGCAGAAGTCTGTGTTCTCCTCTTCAACTCACAGGAATCCATGCAGCACTCGCTAAACGTGGTCTCCTCTATCTACACCTCCATCGGCCTCAGCATCAAAACAATGCAAATCATTGTGCAACAAGTCATCCCCACATCAAGAAGTGTCCACCTTCCACATCGACAGTCAAAGTCGTACCTCACTGCACGGACCTCGGCAGTGTCCTGTCCGTGCGGACTCTGCTGCCTTTGGGCGACTGAAGTCCAGGGTATTTGAGAACAGGAAGCTGACAATACCCACCAAGACCGCAGTTTACAAGGCAGTGTCATCCCAACAAGATCTCATAGTTTCCCTTAGAGGTTTGACGTATTATGAATGAACATTTGTTTTTGATGCATTATTTCCACTTGGTTACACGGTTTATTCTGCGGAGTTACAGGGTTAAAACAGAAACAACTCAAAAGGGTAATAGTTTAGGTATTAACTCCTAAGAGTAGTTAAGGTTAGGGCTTAAAACAAAATAATAATAAACTACACACTAGATATGAACAGTATTCATAGTATTCTCAAGGCTTGCCAGAGCATTGTGAATTGGTGCTCTGAGTTCCTGCCCAGTGCTGGGTAATAATTTGTATTTTTTTGGTGAGCACCTAGGAAAAACATATCAACGTTCCCAGGACCTTTTCAAACGTCTGAAATCGCAGTCTATTTTTAGTGACCAGCTTGGTTTATCCATCCTTTTGTACTGCGCCGATGCCTGGCACATCAAAATCTTTGAGGCCTTTAACATCCGGTGTCTACAACAGATCGTGGGTCTAACATGGGAGGACAGGGTACCCTACACAAACATCTACAGCCAAACACGAACAATCACCTCAAAGATCCTTTATGGACAGCTGAAGACAGAGGTCTTCTTGGGGACAAAATAAACACTTTAAGGAAAATAGCAAGACCCTCCTAAAGCAGTGTGACACACACCTCCAGGACAGAATCACAGAGAGGAAAATGTAATGAGGTGCAGCAGAGGCAACCATCACTGGTGGAAAATTCATCTGCCCCTCATGTGGTGTGTATGTTTGTATGTATGTATGTATGTACAGTGCCTTGCGAAAGTATTCGGCCCCCTTGAACTTTGCGACCTTTTGCCACATTTCAGGCTTCAAACATAAAGATATAAAACTGTATTTTTTTGTGAAGAATCAACAACAAGTGGGACACAATCATGAAGTGGAACGACATTTATTGGATATTTCAAACCTTTTTAACAAATCAAAAACTGAAAAATTGGGCGTGCAAAATTATTCAGCCCCCTTAAGTTAATACTTTGTAGCGCCACCTTTTGCTGCGATTACAGCTGTAAGTCGCTTGGGGTATGTCTCTATCAGTTTTGCACATCGAGAGACTGAAATTTTTTCCCATTCCTCCTTGCAAAACAGCTCGAGCTCAGTGAGGTTGGATGGAGAGCATTTGTGAACAGCAGTTTTCAGTTCTTTCCACAGATTCTCGATTGGATTCAGGTCTGGACTTTGACTTGGCCATTCTAACACCTGGATATGTTTATTTTTGAACCATTCCATTGTAGATTTTGCTTTATGTTTTGGATCATTGTCTTGTTGGAAGGCAAATCTCCGTCCCAGTCTCAGGTCTTTTGCAGACTCCATCAGGTTTTCTTCCAGAATGGTCCTGTATTTGGCTCCATCCATCTTCCCATCAATTTTAACCATCTTCCCTGTCCCTGCTGAAGAAAAGCAGGCCCAAACCATGATACTGCCACCACCATGTTTGACAGTGGGTATGGTGTGTTCAGGGTGATGAGCTGTGTTGCTTTTACGCCAAACATAACGTTCTGCATTGTTGCCAAAAAGTTCAATTTTGGTTTCATCTGACCAGAGCACCTTCTTCCACATGTTTGGTGTGTCTCCCAAGTGGCTTGTGGCAAACTTTAAACAACACTTTTTATGGATATCTTTAAGAAATGGCTTTCTTCTTGCCACTCTTCCATAATGGCCAGATTTGTGCAATATACGACTGATTGTTGTCCTATGGACAGAGTCTCCCACCTCAGCTGTAGATCTCTGCAGTTCATCCAGAGTGATCATGGGCCTCTTGGCTGCATCTCTGATCAGTCTTCTCCTTGTATGAGCTGAAAGTTTAGAGGGACGGCCAGGTCTTGGTAGATTTGCAGTGGTCTGATACTCCTTCCATTTCAATATTATCGCTTGCACAGTGCTCCTTGGGATGTTTAAAGCTTGGGAAATCTTTTTGTATCCAAATCCGGCTTTCAACTTCTTCACAACAGTATCTCGGACCTGCCTGGTGTGTTCCTTGTTCTTCATGATGCTCTCTGCGCTTTTAACGGACCTCTGAGACTATCACAGTGCAGGTGCATTTATACGGAGACTTGATTACACACAGGTGGATTGTATTTATCATCATTAGTCATTTAGGTCAACATTGGATCATTCAGAGATCCTCACTGAACTTCTGGAGAGAGTTTGCTGCACTGAAAGTAAAGGGGCTGAATAATTTTGCACGCCCAATTTTTCAGTTTTTGATTTGTTAAAAAAGTTTGAAATATCCCATAAATGTCGTTCCACTTCATGATTGTGTCCCACTTGTTGTTGATTCTTCCCAAAAATTACAGTTTTATATCTTTATGTTTGAAGCCTGAAATATGGCAAAAGGTCGCAAAGTTCAAGGGGGCCGAATACTTTCGCAAGGCACTGTATGTGTGTGTTTGTGTGTATACTATGTGTGTGTGTGTGCGTGCGTGCGTGCGTGCGTGTGTGCGTGTGTGTGTGTGTGTGTGTGTGTGTGTGTGTGTGTGTGTGTGTGTGTATGTGTGTATGTATGTATGTATGTATGTGTGTGTGTGTGTTTGTTTGTGTGTATACTATGTGTGTGTGTGTGTGTGCGTGCGCGTGCGTGCGTGTGTGTGTGTGTGTGTGTGTGTGTGTGTGTGGGTGTGTGTGAATGTGTGTCTATGTTCTTCTTAGCCGTATGGGACCAGATGGACTTTTCAGGGTTTACATACCTAAATTACCTGAGGGTCATGTCTGCTGTCAAGGAAATTCCATAAGCTCCTTTGCTGTTATCCCCTCATTGGCCGATTTTAAATAATAATTGAATGTAGGTAATGTTCCAAATCAAATCAAAATGTACAGTATGTCACATGAGCTGAATAAAACAGGTGTAGACCTTACAGTGAAATGCATTTACAAGCCCTTAACCAACGATGCAGTTTTAAGAAAATAAGAGTTCAGAACATGTTTACTAAATAAACTACAGTATCAAAAGTAACACAATAAAATAACAATAATGAGGCTATATACAGGGGGTACCGGTACCAAGTCGATGTGCGGGAGGTAATTGAGGTAATGTGTACATGTAGGTAGGGGTAAAGTGACAATGCATAGATAAAAAACAACGAGATTTATTTTGTATTTATATTTTATTTCACCTTTATTTAACCAGGTAGGCTAGTTGAGAACAAGTTCTCATTTACAACTGCGACCTGACCAAGATAAAGCAAAGCAGTGTGACACAAACAACAACACGGAGTTACACAGAGTTACACATGGAATAAACAAGCGTACAGTAAATAACACTATATACAGTGTGTGCAAATGGCATGAGGTGGTAAGGCAATAAATAGGCCATAGTAGCAAAGTATTACAATATAGCAGATTAACACTGGAGTGATAAATGAGCAGATGATGAAGTGCAAGTAGAGATACAGGTGTGCAAAAGAGCAGAAAAGTACATAAATACAATATGGGGATGAGGTAGTTAGATTGGGTGGGCTATTTACAGAATGATTATGTACAGCTGCAGCAATCGGTTAGCTGGTCAGATAGCCAATGTTTAAAGTTAGTGAGGGAGATATAAGTCTCAATTTTCAGCGATTTTTGCAAATCGTTCCAGTCACTGGCAGCAGAGAACTGGAAGGAAAGTCGGCCAAAGAAGGTGTTGGCTTTGGGGATGACCAGTGAGATATACCTGCTGGGGCGCGTGCTAAGGGTGAGTGTTGTTATTGTGACCAGTGAGCTGAGATAAGCCGGAGCTTTACCTAGCATAGACTTATAGATGACCTGGAGCCAGTGGGTCTGGCGACGAATATGTAGCAAGGGTCAGCCATCTAGAGCATATAGGTCACAGTGGTGGGTGGTATAAGGGGCTTTGGTAACAAAACGGATGGCACTGTTATAGACTTCATCCAGTTTGCTGAGTAGAGTATTGGAAGCTGTTTTGTAGATGACATCACCGAAGTCGAGGATCAGTAGGATAGTCAGTCTTACGAGGGTAAGTTTGGCGGAGTGAGTGAAGGAGGCTTTGTTGCGAAATAGGAAGGCGATTCTAGATTTAATTTTAGATTGGAGATGTTTAATATGAGTCTAGAAGGAGAGTTTATAGTCTAGCCAGACACATAGGTATTTGTAGTTGTCCACATATTCTAGGTCAGAACTGTCCAGGGTAGCGATGCTAGTCGGGTGGGCGGGTGCGGGCAGCGAACGATTGAAAAGAATGCATTTGGTTTTACTAGCGTTTAAGAGAAGTTGTAGGTCACGGAAGGAGTGTTGTATGGCATTGAAGCTCGTTTGGAGGTTAGTTAACCCACTGTCCAAAGAAGGGCCAGATGTATACAGAATGGTATCGTCTGCGTAGAGGTGAATCAGGGAATCAACTTCAGCAAGAGCGACACCATTGATATATACAGAGAAAAGAGTCAGCCCTAGAATTGAACCCTGTGGTACCCCCAAAGACTGCCAGAGGTTCGGACAACAGGCCCTCCGATTTGACATACTGAACTCTGTCTGCGAAGTAGTTGGTGATCCAGGCATGGCAGTCATTTGAGAAACCAAGGCCATTGAATCTGCTGATAAGAATACGATGACTGACAGAGTCGAAAGCCTTGGCCAGGTCGATGAAGACGGCTGCACAGTACTGTATTTTATTGATGGCGGTTATGATATCGTTTAGTACCTTGAGCGTGGCCAAGGTGCACCCTTGACCAGCTCGGGAAATCGGATTGCACAGCAGAGAAGGTACGGTGGGATTCGTAAGGGTCAGTGATCTGTTTATTAACTTGGCTTTCAAAGACTTTAGAGAGGCAGGGCAGGATGGATATAGGTCTATAACAGTTTGGGTCAAGAGTGTCACCCCCTTTGAAGAGGGGGATGACCGCGGCAGCTTTCCAATCTTTAGGGATCTCAGATGATACGAAAGAGAGGTTTAACAGACTGGTAATGGGGGTTTCAACAACAGCAGCGGATCATTTTAGAAAGAGAGGGTCCAGATTGTTTACCCTAGCTGATTAGTATGGGTCCAGGTTTTGCAGCTCTTTAAGAACATCTGCTATCTGGATTTGGGTGAAGGAGAAGCTGTGGAGGCTCGGGCAAGTAGCTGCGGGGGGGCGGAGCTGTTGGCCGGTGTTTGGGTATCCAGGAGGAAGGCATGGCCAGGCGTGGCGAGATGCTTTTTGAAATTTCCGATTATCATGGATTTATCGTTGGTGACTGTGTCGCCTAGCTTCAGTGCAGTGGGCAGCTGGGAGGAGGTGCTCGTATTCTCCATGGATTTTACAGTGTCCCAAAACTTTTTGAAGTTAGAGCTACAGGATGCAGATTTCTGTTTGAAAAAGTTGGCCTTTGCTTTCCTGACTGACTGTGTGTATTGGTTCCTGATTTCCCTGAACAGTTGTTTATCGCGGGGACTATTCGATGCTATTGCAGTCCGCCACAGGATGTTTTTGTGCTGGTCAAGGGCAGTCAGGTCTGTAGTGAACCAATGGCTATATCTGTTCTTAGTTCTACATTTTATGATAGGGGCATGCTTATTTAAGATGAGGGGGGTGGCAGGAAGCTCACCCTCTGCAGAGCCTTACAGTCGGATGCCGAGCAATTGCCATACCAGGCAGTGATGCAACCGGTCAGGATGCTCTCTGATTATTAATGTGATGTGACCCTCAAAGTGGGTGAAAATTGCTTTTTAGGATCTGTTTTTTTTCTTTCTTTCTAAACGTATCTCTCTTTTGTATTATTTGGCATTTTCTAGTGAAAAATATTTTTAAATATATTATTATATACTATATATATATATATATATATATAATATATTATATTTGTCTCTATTTCTTCTACTTTCATTTATTTTATATTCCATTGCCCACCTTGTTTCTAATGTCATGATCCTGTAGGTCTGTGTGCTGACCTCAGAAAGCACACCCCCAAACACTACGAAGCTGCCCATGCAGCCCTGGAACCCTGAAACCCCTCCCTGATGTAAGGGAGAGTGTGAAACAGACAGTGGGTATTCTCCCCCCATACTTTCTATTGGCCAATACAGAGTGAGTGTTTAGAGTGGCATTTGCTCGATAGAGCCTAAGAGAGAGAGAGAGAGAGAGAGAGACTAAGAGAGAGACTAAGAGAGACTAAGAGAGAGAGAGAGAGAGAGCCTAGGAGAGAGAGAGAGAGAGAGCCTAAGAGAGAGAGAGAGAGATAGAGAGACTAGGAGAGAGAGAGCCTAGGAGAGAGAGAGAGCCTAGGAGAGAGAGCGAGAGAGAGCCTAGGAGAAGAGAGAGCCTAGGAGAAGAGAGAGCCTAGGAGAGAGAGAGAGACTATGAGAGAGAGAGATAGCCTAGGAGAGAGAGAGAGAGAGAGCCTAGGAGAGAGAGCCAAAAGCCAACCCTCTTGCCTAGAGAGTCTCTTCCCAGTCTAACACTGTGCCAGCCTCCTTCTCTCAGCCTCTCTCAGCTCAGGCCCAGCTCCACATGAAGGCTGGCCAGTCTTTCAAATCCTCTCAGCTCCTCTAGACCAACCAGCTCTCAGGCTGTGTCCCAAATGGTACCATATTCTTTATATAGTTCACCACTTTTGACCAGAGTCATATGGGTCCTGGTAAAAAGTAGTGCCTCAGTCTGTCAACCATCACCACCCTCTACCAATTATATTCTCAGAGTAAAGCAGCCTCTCAGCCTATTAGCTCACCTGAGCACACTAGCCAAACTGCAGAGTGAGTGGTTGGATTCATTCACCTTATGTGTTGCATATGTGTGTTTGTTACTTGATGTATGTGTGTGCACATGTATGCATGTGTGCCTGTGTGTGTGTGTGTGTCATCCAGCCAGCCAGCCAGCCTGTGTTGTGTCTTAATTACAGGTTTGCTGGTGTTGGCCAGCTGCAAGTGAAGACATCTGGGAGGCTATATTGGCAGAGTCCTCCTCCATCATGCCTCCCTGATAATAATACTGCCACTGACGTTTTTAAATGAAGGATAGAGAGACAGAGAAGGGGGAGAGAGAGATTGAGAGAGAAAGAAGAAGAGAAAGAAAGAGAGAGGTGAGGGAGAGAGGAAGGGGAGGGGGAGAGGTTGAGGGAGAGAGAGAGGTCGGGGGAGGCAGAGAGGTGGTGGAGGGAGAGAGGTGAGGGGGAGGGAGCGAGGTGAGGGTATGGTAGGGAGGTGGGGGGATAGAGGTGAGAGTAGGGTAGGGAGAGAGCTGGGGGGGAGATAGCGAGGTGAGGGTACGGTAGGAAGGTGGGGGGATAGAGGTGAGAGTAGGGTAGGGAGAGAGGTGGGGGGAGAGAGGTGAGAGTAGGGTAGGGAGAGAGCTGGGGGGGGGGGTGAGGGTAGGGTAGGGTAGGGAGGTGGGGGGAGGGAGGGAGAGAGGTGAGGGTAGGGTAGAGAGAGAGGTGAGGGTAGCGTATGGAGAGAGGTGAGAGTAGGGTAGGGTAGGGAGGTGGGGGAGGGAGAGAGGAGAGGGTAGGGTAGAGAGAGGTGAGGGTAGAGTATGGAGAGAGGTGAGGGTAGAGTTGAGAGAGAGCTGAGGGGGAGGGAGGGAGGTGAGAGTAGGGTAGGGTAGGGAGGTGGGGGGATGGAGACAGGAGTGGGGAGAGCATACACCCACACAGTAGTAGAGTACATCTATATATTACAGATACTTTATCTGAGATTAACAACTATCGATAGCTACTGTCTGTCAGTGGGGAACTGTGAAGGCTTTCTTGGCCTTCTTTCAGAGAATCTATAAAAAAATATACATATTTCTATTTCATCTTTTAAACAATTTGAATGATCTTCTGAATATATATCTTCAGTTTGTGTTGAAAATAGAAGGTTTAATTCCTGTTGGAAGCTATGAAACTTTGAAATGTTTTACTTGCTTACTGGTGGTAGAAAGGTACCGAGTTGCATACTAGGGAAGTATCACAATCAACCAATAGAAAGTTAGACGTAAATAACTAATAATAACGAGTTTCCGATATGATGTAAAAGCAGTACTATACTGAAGAGAAAAAAATATCCAATCAGGATTTTTCTGTGGTTGTCTCTGGCTAAATCACCCTGGCATTGGCTAGGACTCCAGAAGCTGGACAGAAGGCCTCTGCCATTCAAATGTATTAGAGCTGCATTTTGGAGAGACAGTGGAATGAACCAATCACAATTTAACATGCAATGGGTGGGACCGTTTAAAAAAATGTGAGTGCAAGAGCTGAGATCCCAAGGGCAAATAATCAGTGGCAATAGCGAGCAGTAGTTTTCCCACGCTAGTAACTAGCTTGTGTTGTATTAGTGTTAGCATCACCCTTTTCAAGATTAACTTTCAAACATAGTTTTCAAATGATAATCGTATGGTGAGTGGCACAGTTTTTTTTTCAGCTCACTTGCTGTAGCTATCTCTGAAAGTAACGAGTGTGAAATATTGTTAAAACTCACCGGTTAGTGTATTTGAACTCACCGGTTAGTGTATTTGCAATATATTTGCAATGGGAAGTAATACTGTAGCAGGTTTGATCATTTTACTGTCTCTCTGAAGGCCTAGATCCTGTTGTCACATTTCACCACTGTTGTTCGTATTTGGTTTACCACAGAATTAGAATAGATTATTATAAATCTACTATACACTTGTGGCTTTAGCGCTGCCAATTCTCCCATGCATTCTACATGTGGCAGAAGGGTGTCCTTGGTGACTCACACTAAGAAATTAGGCTTCCTCAAGGGGTCTTTGGGAAGGGTGATGGTTTTATGTGGAACTAGCGATGGGAAACCAAGGCTTTCTGAAGGCTTCTCCGCTTTCACCAAATTGTGCTGAAAAACTGTTAATTACTCGGAGCTTCATTATCTGTACACATCAGCTGGCCAGCAATAAATAGAAGTGTGTGATTATCAGATCAATGTTTTTTCTCCAATATTATCAGGATAACACCGTGGTGTAGCTTTTGGCTTTAGTAGCCTATAATCAGTTGGAATATCAGGTTTGCATCTTACATCATGCTTCTCTTCTTTGCCTTCAAGTTGACTATTTTTCAAAAACTGAATCTATGGCATTATTTAGGATGCTTAAGACAGAAGCTTATACTACACCAAATAAAAACTATTATTAGAACAACAGTGCATGAAGAACCATTTTCTAAATAGTGTGCCTTTAACGGGATTAAAACTCATCCTCTCACGTCCCTGAATATCCCCTAGTTCTCTCCTCTACTACTTTTTAAAATAGTTTATATTTATTTAACAAGACAAGTCAGTTAAGAACAAATTCTTATTTACAATGACCGCCTAGGATCAGTGGGTTAAATGCCTTATCCGGGAGCAGAACGACAGATTTTTTACCATGTCAGCTCAGGGATTCGAGCTAGTAACCTTCCTGGCCCAACGCTCTAACCACTAGGCTACCTGCCACCCCTAGTCAGGTGAACATTATGGATAAAACCCTAGCTATATTTGTAAGTACAGTGTCCAGTAGATGTCAGTGTCAAAATAATCAACAGAACCCACGGCGAAATCAGTGGGATCTCACATTTTGCCACACATGGTTTGAAAAAGCATGTGATCAAACAAGACTTTGGAGGTCATTGATGAGGTACTTCTGATAAAGTGATACACACATTGACTGATAGTGATGCCTCGGAGCTCCGGTATCAAGCGGAGCATAACTCTGAGCATCTCAATGGTTCTTTGCAGTTCAAAAAAGGGTTATTTCCTCTTTTAGTGATAATTTAAATGTAGGGGCTGTGGCTCATTAGAATATTTTGGAGTGTGTTTTGGCCACAGCTCTTTTTTTTATATACCTGAATCAATTATTTAATAAATACAATGGATTTTAAGAATAGAATATGGCTATTAACCCACAATAAAAAAAACGTATGGTGCTATATACACTGCTCAAAAAATAAAGGGAACACTAAAATAACACATCCTAGATCTGAATGAATGAAATATTCGTATTAAATACTTTTTTCTTTACATAGTTGAATGTGCTGACAACAAAATCACACAAAAATGATCAATGGAAATCAAATTTATCAACCCATGGAGGTCTGGATTTAAAGTCACACTCATAATTAAAGTGGAAAACCACACTACAGGCTGATCCAACTTTGATGTAATGTCCTTAAAACAAGTCAAAATGAGGCTCAGTAGTGTGTGTGGCCTCCATGTGCCTGTATGACCTCCCTACAACACCTGGGCATGCTTCTGATGAGGTGGCGGATGGTCTCCTGAGGGATCTCCTCCCAGACCTGGACTAAAGCATCTGCCAACTCCTGGACAGTCTGTGGTGCAATGTCACGTTGGTGGATGGAGCGAGACATGATGTCCCAGATGTGCTCAATTGGATTCAGGTCTGGGGAACGGGCGGGCCAGTCCATAGCATCAATGCCTTCCTCCTGCAGGAACTGCTGACACACTCCAGCCACATGAGGTCTAGCATTGTCTTGCATTAGGAGGAACCCAGGGCCAACCGCACCAGCATATGGTCTCAAGGGGTCTGAGGATCTCATCTCGGTACCTAATGGCTGTCAGGCTTCCTCTGGCGAGCACATGCTGTGCGGCCCCCCAAAGAAATGCCACCCCACACCATGACTGACCCACCGCCAAAACCGGTCATGCTGGAGGATGTTGCAGGCAGCAGAACGTTCTCCATGGCGTCTCCAGACTGTCACGTCTGTCACATGTGCTCAGTGTGAACCTGCTTTCATCTGTGAAGAGCACAGGGCGCCAGTGGCAAATTTGCCAATCTTGGTGTTCTCTGGCAAATGCCAAACGTCCTGTACGGTGTTGGGCTGTAAGCATAACCCCCACCTGTGGATGTCGGGCCCTCATACCACCCTCATGGAGTTTCTGACCGTTTGAGCAGACACATGCACATTTGTGGCCTGCTGAGGTCATTTTGCAGGGCTCTGGCAGTGCTCCTCCTGCTCCTCCTTGCACAAAGGCGGAGGTAGCGGTCCTGTTGCTGGGTTGTTGGCCTCCTCCACGTCTCCTGATGTACTGGCCTGTTTCCTGGTAGCGCCTCCATGTTCTGGACACTACGCTGACAGACACAGCAAACTTTCTTGCCACAGCTCGCATTGATGTGCCATCCTGGATGAGCTGCACTACCTGAGCCACTTGTGTGGGTTGTAGATTCCATCTCATGCTACCACTAGAGTGAAAGCACCGCCAGCATTCAAAAGTGACCAAAACATCAGCCAGGAAGCATAGGAACTGAGGAGTGGTCTGCGGTTATCTCCTGCAGAACCACTCCTTTATTTGGGGTGTCTTGCTAATTGCCTATAATTTCCACCTGTTGTCTATTCCATTTGCACAACAGCATGTGAATTTTATTGTCAATCAGTGTTGCTTTCTAAGTGGACAGTTTGATTTCACAGAAGTGTGATTGACTTGGAGTTACATTGTGTTGTTTAAGTGTTCCCTTTATTTTTTTGAGCAGTGTATATATATATATATATATATATATATATATATATATAGTCAACTGTATGTAAATATATATATATATACGTAACTATATGTAAATATATATATATATACATACAGTTGAATTCGGAAGTTTACATACACTTAGGTTGGAGTCATTAAAACTCATTTTTCAACCACTTAACAAACTATAGTTTTGGCAAGTCGGTTAGGACATCTACTTTGTGCATGACACAAGTAATTTTTTCAACAATTGTTTACAGACAGATTATTTAGCTTATAATTCACTGTATCACAATTCCAGTGTGTCAGAAGCTCACATACACTAAGTTGACTGTGCCATTAAAAGTATGTCATGACTTTAGAAGCTTCTGATAGGTTAATTGACATCATTTGAGTCCATTGGAGGTGTACATGTGGATGTATTTCAAGGCCTACCTTCAAACTCAGTGCCTCTTTGCTTGACATCATCAGAAAATCAAAAGAAATCAGTCAAGACCTCAGAAAATAAATTGTAGACCTCCACAAGTCTGGTTCATCCTTGGGAGTAATTACCAAATGCCTGAAGGTACCACGTTCATATGTACAAACAATAGTATGCAAGTATAAACATCTTGGGACCACATAGCCATCATACCACTCAGGAATGAGACGCGTTCTGTCTCCTAGAGATGAGCGTACTTTAGTGTGAAAAGTGCAAATCAATCCCAGAACAACAGCAAAGGACCTTGTAAAAATGCAGGAGGAAACAGGTACAAAAGTATCCATATCCACAGTAAATCGTATCCAATATCGACATAATCTGAAAGGCCGCTCAGCAAGGAAGAAGCCACTGCTCCAAAACCACCATTAAAAAGCCAGACTACGGTTTGCAACTGCACATGGGGACAAAGATCATACACTTTGGGGAGGCTTGCAAGCTGAAGCATCATGTTGTGGGGGTGCTTGCTACAGGAGGGACTGGTGCACTTCACAAAATAGATGGCATTATGAGGAAAAAAATACGTGGATATATTGAAGCAACATCTCAAGACATCAGTCAGGAAGTTAAAACTTGGTCGCAAATGGGTCTTCCAAATAGACAATGACACCAAGCCTTTTTCCAAAGTTGTGGCAAAATGTCTTAAGGACAACAAAGTCACGGTATTGGAGTGGCCATCACTAATCCCTGACCTCAAACCTATAGAAAATATGTGGGCAGAACTGAAAAAATGTGTGTGAGCAAGGAGCAAGGCCTACAAATCTGACTCAGTTACACCAGCTCAGTCAGGAGGAATGGGCCAGAATCCACCCCAACTTGAGGAACGCTACCCGAAACGTTTGACCCAAGTTGAACAATTTAAAGGCAAGGAAACCAAATACTAATTGAGTGCATGTAAATATCTGACCTACTGGGAATGTGATGAAAGAAATAAAAGCTCAAATAAATTATTCTCTCTACTATTATTCAGAAATTTCACATTCTTAAAATAAAGTGGTGATACTAACTGACCTAAGACAGGGAATTTTTACTAGGATTAAATGTCAGGAATTGTGAAAAAAATGGTTTAAATGTATTTGGCTAAGGTGTATGTAAACTTCCAACTTCAACTGTATATACAGTGCCTTGCGAAAGTATTCGGCCCCCTTGAACTTTGCGACCTTTTGCCATATTTCAGGCTTCAAACATAAAGATATAAAACTGTAATTTTTGGGAAGAATCAACAACAAGTGGGACACAATCATGAAGTGGAACGACATTTATTGGATATTTCAAACTTTTTTAACAAATCAAAAACTGAAAAATTGGGCGTGCAAAATTATTCAGCCCCTTTACTTTCAGTGCAGCAAACTCTCTCCAGAAGTTCAGTGAGGATCTCTGAATGTTCCAATGTTGACCTAAATGACTAATGATGATAAATACAATCCACCTGTGTGTAATCAAGTCTCCGTATAAATGCACCTGCACTGTGATAGTCTCAGAGGTCCGTTAAAAGCGCAGAGAGCATCATGAAGAACAAGGAACACACCAGGCAGGTCCGAGATACTGTTGTGAAGAAGTTGAAAGCCGGATTTGGATACAAAAAGATTTCCCAAGCTTTAAACATCCCAAGGAGCACTGTGCAAGCGATAATATTGAAATGGAAGGAGTATCAGACCACTGCAAATCTACCAAGACCTGGCCGTCCCTCTAAACTTTCAGCTCATACAAGGAGAAGACTGATCAGAGATGCAGCCAAGAGGCCCATGATCACTCTGGATGAACTGCAGAGATCTACAGCTGAGGTGGGAGACTCTGTCCATAGGACAACAATCAGTCGTATATTGCACAAATCTGGCCATTATGGAAGAGTGGCAAGAAGAAAGCCATTTCTTAAAGATATCCATAAAAAGTGTTGTTTAAAGTTTGCCACAAGCCACTTGGGAGACACACCAAACATGTGGAAGAAGGTGCTCTGGTCAGATGAAACCAAAATTGAACTTTTTGGCAACAATGCAGAACGTTATGTTTGGCGTAAAAGCAACACAGCTCATCACCCTGAACACACCATACCCACTGTCAAACATGGTGGTGGCAGTATCATGGTTTGGGCCTGCTTTTCTTCAGCAGGGACAGGGAAGATGGTTAAAATTGATGGGAAGATGGATGGAGCCAAATACAGGACCATTCTGGAAGAAAACCTGATGGAGTCTTCAAAAGACCTGAGACTGGGACGGAGATTTGTCTTCCAACAAGACAATGATCCAAAACATAAAGCAAAATCTACAATGGAATGGTTCAAAAATAAACATATCCAGGTGTTAGAATGGCCAAGTCAAAGTCCAGACCTGAATCCAATCGAGAATCTGTGGAAAGAACTGAAAACTGCTGTTCACAAATGCTCTCCATCCAACCTCACTGAGCTCGAGCTGTTTTGCAAGGAGGAATGGTAAAAAATTTCAGTCTCTCGATGTGCAAAACTGATAGAGACATACCCCAAGCGACTTACAGCTGTAATCGCAGCAAAAGGTGGCGCTACAAAGTATTAACTTAAGGGGGGCTGAATAATTTTGCACGCCCAATTTTTCAGTTTTTGATTTGTTAAAAAGGTTTGAAATATCCAATAAATGTCGGTCCACTTCATGATTGTGTCCCACTTGTTGTTGATTCTTCACAAAAAAATACAGTTTTATATCTTTATGTTTGAAGCCTGAAATGTGGCAAAAGGTCGCAAAGTTCAAGGGGGCCGAATACTTTCGCAAGGCACTGTATGTATTTATATATATATATATATATATATATATATACATATATATATATATATATATACACTACCATTCAAAAGTTTGTGGTCTCTTAGAAAATCCTTGTTTTTGAAAGAAAAGCACATTTTTAGTCCATTAAACATCAAGTTGATCAGGAATACAGTATAGACATTGTTAATATTGTAAATTACTATTGTAGCTGGAAACGTCTGTTTTTTAATGAAATATCTACATAGGCGTACAATGGCCCATTATCAGCAACCATCCCTCCTGTGTTCTAATGGTTGTGTTATCTAATCCAAGTTTTTCATTTTAAAAGGCTAATTGATCATTAGACAACTCTTTTGCAATTATGTTACCACAGCTGAAAACTGTTGGTTGTCCTGATTAAAGAAGCAATAAAACTGGCCTTCTTTAGACTAGTTGAGTATCTGGAGCATCAGCATTTGTGGGTTCGATTACAGGCACAAAATGTTCAGAAAGGAATATCTTTCTTCTGAAACTCATCAGTCTATTCTTGTTTTGAGAAATGAAGGCTATTCCATGCGAGAAATTGCCAAGAAATTGAAGATCTCGTACAACGCTGTGTACTACTTGCTTCACAGAACAGTGCAAACTGTCTCCAACCAGAATAGAAAGAGGAGTGGGAGGCCCCGGTGCAAAACTGAGCAAGAGGACAAGTACATTAGGGTGTCTAGTTTGAGAAACAGATGCCTCACAAGTCCTCAACTGGCAGCTTCATTAAATAGTACCTGCAAAACACCAGTCTCAACATCAACAGAGGCGACTCCGGGATCCTGGCCTTCTAGGCAGAGTTGCATAGAACACAGACACTGGACAGAGGAGCTCTGCCTAGAAGGCCAGCATCCAGCATTCACTGTTGACGTTGAGACTGGTGATGCATCTACACCAGTAGAAATCCACTTTTCAAATGAAAGATGACAGCCAAAGCTTACCCATGACATTGCACAACTATTTAAGTAAATAAGTCATCGTTTTAGTCAAAGTATGATATATTTGGCCTTGAAGTGACAAACCTGAACTGCCCACTTTGTGCAAATTCGTGCCAATGACGTGTATTTTCCTATTAAATGATGTGCACATAGTTTTTTTGCTTACGTTTCATTTCAGGCCTGGGTTTTATTTGAATGGTACCACCCACCAGCATGGTATTATTTATTAATTAGAAACACCTGCGAAGTTCATGAGTCGCGACTGAACTGAGCAACATAATAGATAATCTTTGGCTATAGCAAAGATGGTGGATAAATTAAGATAGTTACTCAGGCCGTATACCATTGAAAATAAATAGTCAGTTCCGGTCTACTTAACAGGGTGGGTCTCCCATAGACACCAATTCAAAAGCATCTGGGTCTGGTCTACTTTGTTCATTGACTTGCATTGATCCAGAAAAAAAAACAGAAAAAAAAGAGTGGGCTGTCTAGCTTCCTCTTCTGTCTCTGGCTACAGCTTTCACCGTAGCCTACACCTGAGCCATGGACTCATTTTATTATAGTCCTTTGGATAATTTGTCAAGTTTCACCTCTTTCTGATCTAGTCTGTATAAAAAATATCCATGTTTTTTTTTTTTTTTTTTACAAATGGTAAAATTGTGTGTGATATGATTGCATTTTGTAACCCCGCTCCCCCTACAATAAAGGATTTGATTGGTGCACCTCGAAATCAAGTGTCTATCCTATAATGAAAAGGTGCCCGCAGTAGACAATGTCATACACTTGTTAATCTATTTTGAGCTGTTGTTACATCAAGTATTGGTGTTTAGTTTCGTGTCTGATGCCCTCAGGGTGTTGTGACATATAATTTGCGGTTTGCATCGTGAGCTAAGTCATTGTAGCACTTCTCCTACCTGTGAGAACCATGGCATGAGTCTACCAAATAGAACGGAGAAAAAACATGTCTAGAGTCCAAACCGTTCTAGTCAGTTACAGAGGTAGGTGTTTAGTCCCGGGATCCTTAGCTTAGTGATGAGCTTTGAGGGCACTATGGTGTTGAACGCTGAGCTGTAGTTATTAATGAACAGCATTCTCACATAGGTGTTCCTTTTGTCCAGAGATTGCATCATCTGTGGATCTGTTGGGGAGGTATGTGAATTGGAGTGGGTCTAGGGTTTCCGGCATGATGGTGTTAATGTGACCAGCCTTTCAAAGCACTTCATGGCTACCAACTTGAGTGCTACGGGGCGGTAATCATTTAAGCAGGTTATCTTTGGCACAGGGACTATGTGTGTCTGTTTGAAACATGTAGGTATTACAGATTCGGTCAGGGAGAGGTTGAAAATGTCAGTTAAGACACTTGCCATTTTGTCCTCTTATGCTTTGAGTACACGTCCTAGTGACCAGTCTGGCCCAGTGGCTTTGTGAATGTTGACCTGTTTAAAGATCTTATTCACATCGGCTATGGAGAGCATGATCACACAGTTGTCTGGAACAGCTGGTGCTCTCATGCATGCTTCAGTGTTGCTTGCCTCAAAGCAAGCATAAAAGGCATTTAGTTTGTCTGGTAGGCTTGCGTCACTGGGCAGCTTGCGCCTGGGTTTTCCTTTGTAGTCCGTAATAGTTTTCAAGCCCTGCCACATCCGATGAGCGTCAGAGACAGTGTAGTAGCATTCAATCGTAGTCCTGTTTTGATGCCTTGCCTGTTTGATGGTTCGTCTAAGGGCATCAATCCATGTGGGAATCACCCACAATGTTCCCACCTACCCATTTTGTGAATATGTATTGGCATCCATCCTGTGTCATTCTTCAGAGGTGGAACCTAAACAATAATTTATCCTAAAGGACAGGAATTAAGTCGAAATAGGGGGTCATTTTGAACTGTTTTGCTGTGGCTGTATTCATCAATCAATCTAGCAAGAAGGCAATATTTTGAATAACGTCGGGGATGTCTGTGTTGCGAAATAGTTGATTTGGAGAGCTGTTTTTGTAAGGACCTGACAAAATGGGTTACCCAAAATGGGTAATGATGCAGCCGACCGCCGTATGGCGCCAAAGACCCATTTATTCGACAGAGAAGCATCTGAGTGTCCTAGAACAGTTTTTTTTATTCTGAATTGTAAAACAATCAAATAAAATAAAACAATATAAGTCATGTAAACATATCATTATTAACCAGTAAATCTGGTGCCGGAAATCAGGCACTGTAGTCTTAAAATAATTTATACTACATATTAAAGATTCCGCAGCATCATCCTAATCCCGTTCCTTTAAATGTCAAGCAACATGGACGCAGTGTTGCAGTGAAATCATCTCAAGCTAATTTACTTTAACATAAAACAACTCAAACAACATAAAAATGTCATGCAACATCCAAATCCTGTCATACATCACATCGTGGTTTCACAAATGATTTGTTTGTCCAACTGTTTGGTCATTTTAAATGTGTCAATATAGACAAAACATTATTTCATATTCATAAACCATAACGATCAATGATGTCAAGAATGATTATACATGTTCTGTTTGACATGTATTTTCATGTGTTGAAATGACAACTGAGACAGTTTTGAGCAGGGGTTGAATCCAGTACAGGGAACAAAACAAAAAACAAAAAAAGATTGATTGAACCGTTTCAGAACTTTATTTTGCAGGTCGGAAATAAAGCATTTTATGAAACGAAACGATTTTGGTTCCAGACTCCTGGTTTTGAACGACCCTTCCCCCTTTTGTTCCATGCTGGCTGAAGACTAGCTAACTGGTAACTAGCTAACCACAGACACAGAGGAAAGGGGAAACCTATAAGTATCTTTGGCTAAGATGAAAAGGGAACACCTGTAATTATATTTGCTGCAGTCACCCTTAGACTAGCTACCTAGCTATGTAAACCAAATATGATTTTGACTGTCAGGAACCAAACAGGCTTTCACAGCAAAGGTAGTTGACAACAGCCACACACACAAATTAATACACACACACACCCCTACTCATTAGCTTGTAGTGCATTTGCCTCTGTCATCTGTTCTGTGTGTATGATAAAGTAAATAGAGCAGCCAGTGCAGGGCTGTTGCTCTCTCTCTCTCTCTCTCTCTCTCTCTCTCTCTCTCTCCTCTCGCTATCCACTTTCTCTCTCTCTCTCTCTCTCTCTCTCTCTCGCTCTCTCTATCCACTTTCTCTCTCTCTCTCTCTCTCTCTCTCTCTCTCTCACTCTCTCTCGCTCTCTCTATCCACTTTCTCTCTCTCTCTCTCTCTCTCTCTCTCTCGCTCTCTCTATCCACTTTCTCTCTCTCTCTCTCTCTCTCTCTCTCTCTCTCTCTCTCTCTCTCTCTCTCCACACCCCATATATCTCTCTCTCCCCCTCTCTCTCTCTCTCTCTCTGTCATTGCAGTAGAATGGAGGAGAGGATTCTCCAGTCGTTTTCAATTACCTCAATTAACTTATTAATTACTTAGTCCTCTGAAAGAAGAGACTAGTCATTGGTTCCGAACAACTGCCTCTGATTAATCATTGACTATATTCCCTATTGTAGGAAGAATGGTCAATCAAGGCAAGTCTTCAGGGTTATTTTACAGGTAATATGTCCTCTTACACGTCTTCTTGGTGTATGAACAATCCACTTGCAGACGTGCAAACGTGCACATGCCCACACAAGAACACACACACACACACAAACAAACATGTTATAGTATGAATACTGCCCCAGCAGAGTTGGGCCCAGTGTCATATTCCTCCACTATACAAACACCTTGCAATATTAAAACATGAGCTATGCCAAGGACAGCTGTTCAGTTTGACATCTATTTCATTTCTACCCCGTCTCTCCAACCCTGGGCTTTGACAGCTGTAGCATGCACTGAATCATTTAACGTGTGTGTGTGTTGGCGCATGTGTGTGTGCCTGAGTCTGTTAGAGTGTATGTCAGAGTCTGTGTGTGTGTGTTGGCGCATGTGTGTGTGCCTGAGTCTGTTAGAGTGTATGTCAGAGTCTGTGTGTGTCTGTATGTGTTTGTGTGTGAGTGTGCGCCATCAAATGTCTCTATCAATAAAATATGGACCAAGCTCGTAACATTTTTGATGATATCAGCTGCTATATAAATATTCACAATTAAATATTCAGAACTCTGAGGAAATATATTGGATTGAATAAAAGTATAAAAGTCAAACCAACTTACATCAGAAAAAATCATGAGAGCAAATTAGCACATCACCAAACTAGCCTCAATCAAAACCCTCTAAGTAGACTCATAACTGTCTATAGCTGATCTGAAAATGTTATGTAGCCTTTAAAGGATGGTGCAATCATTCGAAATGTATTGTTTCTTATATTACTTCATAAACAATCATCATGTACATTATTATCAGCAACTTTCAGTTGAATTTAGTTTTCCCAATTTGAGATTTTTAAACAATTCCTCTACTTCAGTATTCAGCAAACAAATTCCCTTTCATTTGGATTTACAGCATCACTATATCAAACAATTAATACAACTTCAATAATTTCTATTACACCCTGCACTATAAACCCCAATGTGCTGTCATTACTCAAACCTTTTGAGGAAACTTAAGGACAGGCACCACAGTCGGAATTTCTTTTTTAGCATCTGCCAATTTGTTGGCATTTTGGTCTATTAATATTCGGTTTTTTAGACCTAAAAATGTGAATTTTGAACCACATTCATGGACATACATCAATCATTTTAAAGATCAACACATTGAATTACACATAGTTTCAAAGCCCATTTCATAGAGAATATTGCAGACTGGACTACATTTAGTAACATACTTTGAAGAGATGGTGATGGGGTCTAAATAAGCGTTTGTCGTTTTGTAGTCTAATTCTAACTGCCATTTCCCCGAAAGTCAGTCTCTTCCCACACGCCAACACAATTTGATCAGCTTCAGAAGCATCTGCATTTACCAAATTGCATGTGGTTATCCTTGAATACATTATCCAGACTTGCCCAGAGGGAATGCTAATATGTTGTAAATGTTATATCCTGGATTTAAAAAAAATTGAAAAATGTGCCAAAAATGTCTATAGTATTTTACAGATTGAAAGATGAGAAAAGTATTTATCCACAATTTGCTCTGGAGAAGCCCGGTCCTGGAGTGTCTTAACAAAATTAAACACAAATACACTATATATACACAAGTATGTGGACACACCTCAAATTAGTGTATTTGGCTATTTCAGCCACACACATTGCTGATAGGTGTATAGAATTGAGCACACAGCCATGCAATCTCCATAGAGATTAGCAGTAGAATTGCCTTACAGAAGAATGGCCTTACATTGGCATTGGAATGGCCTTACTGAAGAGCTCAGTGACTTTCAACGTGGCACCGTCATGGGATGACACCTTTCCAACAAGTCAGTTTGTCAAATTTCTGCCCTCCTAGAGCTGCCCCGGTCAAATGTAAGTGCTGTTATTGTGAAGTGGAAACTTCTGAAGCAACAATGGCTCAGGCTCAAAGTGGTAGGTCACACAACGGGACCACTGAGTGCTGAAGTGCGTAAAAATCGTCTCTCCTAGGTTGTAACACTCATTACAGAGTTCCAAACTGCCCCTCGAAGCAACGTCAGCACAATAACTGTTCATCAGGAGCTTCATTAAATGGGTTTCCATGGCCGAGCAGCCGCACACAAGCTTAAGATCACCATGCGCAATGCCAATCGTCGGCTGGAGTGGTGTAGAGCTTGCCACAATTGGACTCTGGAGCATTGGAAACTGGCAGTCCGATGGATAATTCTGGATTTGGCAGATGCCAGGAAGATTCTAACTGCCCCAATACATAGTGAAAACTGTAAAGTTTGGTGGAGGAGGAATAATGGTCTGGGTCTGTTTTTCATGGTTCGGGCTATCCCTTCAGTTCCAGTGAAGGGAAATCTTAATGCCCCCATGCACAAAGCGAGGTCCATTCAGAGATGGTTTGTCAGGATCGATTTGGAAGAACTTGACTGGCCTGCAAAGAGCCCTGAGCTCAACCCCATTAAACACCCTTTGGATGATTTAGAACGCCGACTGCGAGACAGGCCTAATCGCCATGTTGTGTATTTAGGCTGACTTCATCCAGTGTCCAGAAAAATGAATTTGCATGGTATGCAAATACACATTTAGTGAGGTATTGCCTCGTTTGCATATTTGAATAAAATATATGTTAGAAAAATTACTACAAAAAGTATTGTATTCGGGTCTACATTCAAATGGTAAAAGTGCATTGTGATATGATTAAAACAATAGATCCCTATTAGGGTGTGGAATCCTGAGTATTCGGCTGAGTATTCTCACATACTCCCTTAACTATAAGACCTTCGGTTTGAAAAAAGAGAAACATGTCAATAATACTGTTTGTCCATCTTGAGACGCCGTAGTCAGTATACACTTCCTCAAAGTAGTCAGAATGAATCGAAGATAATTTAAGAAATATGTCATTCATTTTTACATTTTTGCAGAGGAGATCTTGTATCGATGAATCGTCTATCGATGAATGACAACAAAGAATCCTTACTGTTGACCAATGAATGACGAAGGGGTGTAGAACTTCGGCTTGACTTGAGAAAAAAATGTGTGTGCATGAACAGCCGAAAAAACTCTTGCCGAAGACCAAAACTTCACAAAATGTTATCATAATAAGGGAAGCATGAGGACGCCTTTTCAGGTGCTGAAAGCCTTTGCACCCAAGCCTGTAGGGGGCCCAAGAGGCATTTTTTTTTTACAACTATTATTTAAAAAATTGATCAAACACTAGAGAGCATAATTTAGCCACAGTGTCAATAACAAAAAAATAACTGCGGATTAGGATTTATCGCAAGCACATACAATTAACTGCCAAAATAAAGGAAACACCAACAATACATATCTCATGAGGCCTTATTTTGAGGCCTAGCTTTACTCTAATGCAATGCCCTGAAACTCATGGTTTACAGGCTACATCAGGGCTGAACGTAGGGTTGCAGAATTCCAGTAATTTACTGGAAAAAAAAATGGATTTCCGGGATTTCTGGAAAACGTATCAGAATTTTGCAACTCTAACTGCAAGTCACATTATGTTGGCTTGCAAAGTGATGTGTAATTATATTTGGAATCTAGCCAGAGTTAGGATTTCCAAAAGTTGGAACTTGTAGTCACCCGCAACCTGCATTCATAATTACTGCCAGGATTAGATCAGTGTGAGGACTTGACTTTGAGTTCACTTTACTAGAAGTATTTGAGCTAAAAATGCCTTGGGGTTTACAGTGTGTCTGACATGTTCAAGACTGCAGTTTTTTTTAAACATAGCAGTGGCACAGAACAACCATCCACGATGGAGCAGAGATCAATCACAGCACAGTAAGTGATGATAGACAGAGAGGAAGGGAGGACTCCCCAAAACTCACCAGTCTGGTGACGATGGGTATCCCGAAATGCCAGATATGTTCGTTGAGCAGGCCGCTGTACACCACGTTGCCAAAAAGAGCAATGGTTCCCTGCTGCTTACACAAGCCAGTTCCTGGTTTGGTTTCTATGGAGATAGAAATACATGATAGGTAAATGTCTTGGTTCATATGCAGAAATACATAAAATGTGATGTCATACAATATATTATAGAAAATAATGTAAAAAGATGAGAGAGAGACAGTGAAAGAGAGAGAGCAAGAGAGAAAGAGACAGACAGACAGACAGACAGGCAGACAGACAGACAGACAGACAGACAGACAGACAGACAGACAGACAGACAGACAGACAGACAGACAGACAGACAGACAGACAGACAGACAGACAGACAGAAAGAAAGAAAGAGACAGACAGACAGACAGACAGACAGACAGACAGACAGACAGACAGACAGACAGACAGACAGACAGACAGACAGACAGACAGACAGAAAGAAAGAAAGAAAAAAAGAAATGGACTGAGTTAATAAACAGCGAACTTCCTGGACAGAGTTATTGGATAGGTCAGGGAGAGAGAAACACACAGGAAGAAAAAGATGGAGAGACAAACTATATTTTCACACACACAGGGAACAAAAGCAAGCATAAACACAGGCACACACACACGCACATCATTCATACATTGCCCAAAAACAAAAAGTGTAATGTTTATAAACCAGTGTCAGCTTAAAAATAAAATAAAGAGGACTGTACTGTTGTCTCATTGCATAACAGAGGGATCCTGAGGATTTGTGTCTGTATACCAGAAAAATGCTGGGTTGTTTGGTATGTAAAACTTAAAAAGAGCCAGGTTGGGGTGTTGATTCTGGGAAATTGAGCTATGAACCACTGGGTCAGAACAGAAGATTGGAGACATGGGTTAGTAGGGGCGTGAGCACGGACACTTTTGTAGCTTTAACAAAGCTTAAATAATGATATTAATTTGATATTAAAGTCTGTAATGTGGTTAACCTGTTAGATCTCTAGGGGCGCTATTTCATTTTTGGATAAAAAACGTTCCCGTTTTAAGCGCGATATTTTGTCACGAAAAGATGCTCGACTATGCATATTCTTGACAGTTTTGGAAAGAAAACACTCTGAAGTTTCAGAATCTGCAAAGATTTTGTCTGTAAGTGCCCCAGAACTCATTCTACAGGCGAAACCAAGATGATGCATCAACCAGGAATTAGCAGAATTTCTGAAGCTCTGTTTTCCATTGTCTCCTTATATGGCTGTGATTGCGCAAGGAATGAGCCTACACTTTCTGTCGTTCGCCCTAGGTCTTAGCAGCATTGTGACGTATTTGTAGGCATATCATTGGAAGATTGACCATAAGAGACTACATTTTCCAAGTGTCCGCCTGGTGTCCTGCGTGGAATTCGGTGCGCAATTGCCAGCTGCTAGTACTTTTCCATTTGATATAGGGGAGAAACCATGTGTCCAAGAACGATGTATCAATGAAGAGATATGTGAAAAACACCTTGATGATTGATTCTAAACAACGTTTGCCGTGTTTTCAGTCGATATTATGGAGTTAATTTGGAAAAAAGTTCGTGTTTTGAGGACTGAATTTTCGGATTTGTTTTGGTAGCCAAATGTGATGTATAAAACGGAGCTATTTCTAATACACAAAGAATCTTTTTGGAAAAACTGAGCATCTGCTATCTAACTGAGAGTATCCTCATTGAAAACATCAGAAGTTCTTCAAAGGTAAATTATTTTATTTGAAGGCTTTTATGTTTTTGTTAATGTTGCGTGCTGGATGCTAACGCTAATGCTAACGCTAAATGCTAACGCTAAATGCTAACGCTAGCTAGCTACTTTTACACAAATTATTGTTTTCCTATGGTTGAGAAGCATATTTTGAAAATCTGAGATGACAGTGTTGTTTACAAAAGGCTAAGCTTGAGAGATGGCATATTTATTTCATTTCATTTGCGATTTTCATGAATAGTTAACGTTGTGTTATGCTAATGAGCTTGCTGATAGATTTACACAATCCTGGATACAGGGGTTTTTTCATAGCTAAACGTGACGCAGAAAACGGAGCGATTTGTCCTAAACAAATAATCTTTCAGGAAAAACTGAACATTTGCTATCTGAGAGTCTCCTCATTGAAAACATCTGAAGTTCTTCAAAGGTAAATGATTTTATTTGAATGCTTTTCTGTTTTTTTGTGTAAATGTTGCCAGCTGAATGCTAATGCTAAATGCTACGTTAGCCATCAATACTGTTACACAAATGCTTGTTTTGCAATGGTTGAGAAGCATATTTTGAAAATCTGAGATGACAGTGTTGTTAACAAAAGGCTAAGCTTGAGAGCTAGCATATTTATTTCATTTCATTTGCGATTTTCATGAATAGTTAACGTTGCGTTATGGTAATGAGCTTGAGTCTGTATTCACGATCCCGGATCCGGGATGGGGAGATCAGAAAGGTTAACTATACATTTTCAATGTACAAACTTACAATGAACAGGAATAAAGTTTACTCTCATGGGTGGCCAAAAATATCTATCTGAAAGCTACACCCCCAACCCATAGATGGGTAAATTTAGCCATTTATTGGGTTTTTATTCACTTTTTCATGCTCGAGTTCTAAATATCTCTATCTCTAACAGTACAGTGTGAGTTTTCTCATGCACGTGATGTCATAATTGGGTCACTATTCTAAAATGTTATTGTTATGCAACAGGACAGTTAAACCGTGCTGCCCTCAAACCAAGACACACTGCCTGCTAATTGTCTAGAGGCTATGTTTCAAATTGACATGATTTTCTAAGAACAGTTTGAAATTAGGTGTTCTCAGCCTCCTCATTAATTCACATAGAAGTTGCCCATTTCACTGTAGTGGACGATGTACGTTTGAGGCATGATATGCTAATGTAAGGCGAGGATAAGCTAGATGAGCTGGACAAACTTCTCTCTTCGAAGAGAGCCCAAGCACTCTCCCAGTGTTTCTTCAGTCGGAACAGAACCTCCCCGAACTGACACATTTTCCAGCTGGCTCCCGCATTGCCTTCATTGTTGTTTGCCTTAATAATAATTACTCTATTATTATACTTAATTGTGCTTATGTAGTTAATTGTGCCCTAAATTTGAACATCTTGGCCACGTTCTGTTATAATCTCCACCCGGCAAAGCCAGAAGAGGACTGGCCACCCCACATAGCCTGGTTCCTCTCTAGGTTTCTTCCTAGGTTTTGGCCTTTCTAGGGAGTTTTTCCTAGCCACCGTGCTTCTACACCTGCATTGCTTGCTGTTTGGGGTTTTAGGCTGGGTTTCTGTACAGCACTTTGAGATATCAGCTGATGTACGAAGGGCTATATAAATACATTTGATTTGATTTGATTTGATGTAGTTACATTTTTCTATTAATTCTGCAAAACAATGCAAATGCTAATGGCATCAAATAAGTATTAGCTTGTGTTGTATCCTTTGAAGCTGTCCTGGCATTATCATGACCATTGCACTGGCCTGTGTATTAATTTGGCCTGATTAGCTTAGCTCTGCCCTGCCCCATGTGGAGTCCTTGTGGAGCCCTTCAGTTACTGTGCTACTTCATTGTAATATTGTTTTAATGCTATATCCTGGTATATTATTTTATTTGATAATAATCCCTCTTTATTCTGTATTTTAAGAAACCACACACACACAAAGTATTGAACATACTATAACTTCCCAACATCATAACTGGAACTAGACGTCTTTCTTTGCCGAAGATTGAGGACAGCTTTTGTATTCTAGCAAGGAGGGAGAGGGAGTAGGGAGGATCAGAGAGTAAGGAGGATGAGGGAGTGGGGAGGTGTGTGAGATATTGTCAATATAATTGCATAATGGAACTGTATACGTCCAATTAAAAAAAAAAATGTTCAGTAATCATTTCACTTGTTGCTTATAGCCTACTGCCGTGTGCGCATTGCTGCAATTATACATTAAATGGCTTAAACCCTGAGTTGTCCTTATGTTAGATCCTGATCTGGCTATGACATATGGCTGTGGGTTACACTAGTTTATATAGCAGACAAGATTCGCTGAGAATTCCATGGCATTATTTGATAGTATTTTATAGTATGAAGAATACAATTGAACAAAGCTGAAAACATTAGAAAGGCAATTTTCTCCAAACCATTTGAGGGAGTGCACATATGCGGCTATTCTATGTTCAGCTCTTAACAAAGAAACAGGTACTCCTATGTGCTTAATTTAGTTAGTTATGTTACTCCAGTTGTGGTACAAATGTTAGGCTATATGTTTTGATTTTTAATACATTCTAAGGCTGATTGACGTGACTCTAATGATGATTTGAAAAAAGTTGCATGAAAGGCGTGAGCTCTGCTTTGTTTTTTTTTATGCTGGCTGTACACACTTCCTCAGTCTCTCATTCACAATTTGACAAACACTTGATAATGCCTTAAATTACCCAACGGGATCCCCTTTGTGCAGCTGTAAAGCCCCCTATAAAAATACATGCCTTTTGCTGCCAATGGCTGAACTCCTTTCTCCCTGTGTAATGCATGCTCCGAAGCACATCTCACTCACATGGCCCTCTGTCACCTGATCTGGTCTATCTCACAAGCCCAACACCGTGCAGGACGTTTTTCATTTGCCAGAGAACAAGATTGGCAAATTCGCCACTGGCACCCTGTGCGCTTCACAGATAAAAGCAGGTTCACACTGAGCACATATGTGACAGACGTGACAGTCTGGAGACGCCGTGGAGAACGTTCTGCTACCTGCAACATCCTCTAGCATGAACGGTTTGGCGGTGGGTCAGTCATGGTGTGGGGTGGCATTTCTTTCGGGGGCCACACAGCCCTCCATGTGCTCACCAGAGGTAGCCTGACAGCCATTAGGTACCGTGATGAGATCCTCAGACCCCTTGTGAGACCATATGCTGGTGCGGTTGGCCCTGGGTTCCTCCTAATGCAAGACAATGCTAGACCTCATGTGGCTGGAGTGTGTCAGCAGTTCCTGCAAGAGGAAGGCATTGATGCTATGGACTGGCCCGCCCGTTCCCCAGACCTGAATCCAATTGAGCACATCTGGGACATCATGTCTCGCTCCATCCACCAACGCGACATTGCACCACAGACTGTCCAGGAGTTGGCAGATGCTTTAGTCCAGGTCTGGGAGGAGATCCCTCAGGAGACCATCCGCCACCTCATCAGAAGCATGCCCAGGCGTTGTAGGGAGGTCATACAGGCACGTGGAGGCCACACACACTACTGAGCCTCATTTTGACTTGTTTTAAGGACATTACATCAAAGTTGGATCAGCCTGTAGTGTGGTTTTCCACTTTAATTTTGAGTGTGACTCCAATTCCAGACCTCCATGGGTTGATAAATTTGATTTCCATTGATAAGTTTTGTGTGATTTTGTTGTCAGCACATTCAACTATGTAAAGAAAAAAGTATTTAATAAGAATATTTCATTCACATCTAGGATGTGTTATTTTAGTGTTCCCTTTATTTTTTGGAGCAGTGTATATACAGGGGGGCACCAGTTAGTTGAGGTAGTTGATGCTCTCGATGGTGCAGCTGTATACTGTAATATCCTTTTGAGGATCTGAGGACCCATGCCAAATCTTTTCAGTCTCCTGAGTGGGAATAGGTTTTGTCGTTCCCTCTTCACGACTGTCTTGGTGTGTTTGGACCATGTGAGTTTGCTGGTGATGTGGACACCAAGGAACTTGAAGCTCTCACCCTGCTCCACTACAGCGCCATCAATGGGAACGTAGTCCACAATCATCTCCTTTGTTTTGATCATGTTGATGGAGAGGTTGTTGTCCTGGCACCACCCGGCCAGGTCTCTGACCTCCTCCCTATAGGCTGTCTCGTCGTTGTCAGTGATCAGGCCTACTACTGTTGTGTCGTCTGCAAACTTAATGATGGTGTTGGAGTCGTGCCTGGCCGTGCAGTAATGAGTGAACTGGGAGGACTGAGCACGCATCTCTGAGTGGCCCCTGTGTGTTGGAGCGCTACAGTTGTCGACTACTGTGGTCCCGGACGCGACCACTAGATAGAGCTTTTGTAGGCCTAGCTACTCCATCTAGCCATAACAGTAGACAAACCATCTGTGGTGACAAATCAATATATTAACTTCACCACGGCCACTTGTATCAATAAATCACAATCAGAAAATGGTTTGTGTGGATAATCGTTTCTTTATTTACTAAATTAAAGTGATTTACTCAATTATTTAGATCACCAGTAAGCTCACCCATGATGTTATGAATTGTAAGTAGTAATCACTATTAGCTAATTCGTATTATGGTTTGTATCAGCAGAGAATTGACAAAAATCTGACCTCTTCTGTTAGCTCACACTTTACTCAGTTACCGCTAGAACTAATATAGCCAACATTGTCCGATTTGGATGAGAATTGTTTTATGCTGTTGCTACTTCTGTGATTGTCTGAACATTGCATCCAAAAATATACTGCTCACATTGAGGACATAACATTGTAAAGTGTCACACCCTGATCAGTTTCACCTGTCAGGGTATCTTCACCCCCTCCAGGTGACGCTTGTTTTCCCCAGTGTATATATCCCTGTGTTTTCTGTCTTTCTGTGCCAGTTCGTCTCGTTTGTTCTAAGTCAACCAGCGGTTTTTCCCATACGCCTGCCTTTGCTATTCTCTTTTTTTCTAGTTCTCCCGGTTTTGACCCTTGCCTGTTCTGGACTCTGTACTCACCTGCCTGACCATTCTGCCTGCCTTGACCACAAGCCTTTCTGCAACTCTGTACCTCCCGGACTCTGATCTGGTTTTTAGCTTTTGCCTGTCCGCGACCATTCTCTTGCCTACTCCTTTTGGATTATTAAACATTGTAAGACTCCAACCATCTGCATCTGGGTCTCACCTTGTGTCATGATAGTACGAACTGGCCATGACAGACCCAGCAGACTTGGACCAGCTCAGCCCACTGTCTCCCTGCAGGGAACCACCATTAGAAGACATGAGGAGTTGTTACAGGGCCTTTTGGAAGGGCTCAGTTCCTTGACGGAACGCCACGACCATGTTAGATAAGAGACTGCCTGCCACCTCTGGGGAAAAAAACAATCACTCAGTAATTTTTTCCCCCTATCTTAGGTGAGTTGGTACAGCCTATGCCGGCTCCCCGATAACCCCTCTTACCACCTCCAGAGCGATATTTGGTGAATCCTGGTGCCTGCCGAGGTTTTCTTTCTCAGTGCTTGCTTATTTTTGAGCTACAGCCATCTTAGTTTCCTTCAGACCGATCGAAGATGGCGTATATCATTACTCTAATGTCGGGAAGGGTGCTCTCCTGGGATACGGCAGTTTGGGAGCAACAATCTGCCATTTGTGGTCATCTGGAGGAATTTACAGTGCCTTGCGAAAGTATTCGGCCCCCTTGAACTTTGCGACCTTTTGCCACATTTCATGCTTCAAACATAAAGATATAAAGCTGTATTTTTTTGTGAAGAATCAACAACAAGTGGGACACAATCATGAAGTGGAACGACATTTATTGGATATTTCAAACTTTTTTAACAAATCAAAAACTGAACAATTGGGCGTGCAAAATTATTCAGCCCCTTTACTTTCAGTGCAGCAAACTCTCTCCAGAAGTTCAGTGAGGATCTCTGAATGATCCAATGTTGACCTAAATGACTAATGATGATAAATACAATCCACCTGTGTGTAATCAAGTCTCCGTATAAATGCACCTGCACTGTGATAGTCTCAGAGGTCCGTTAAAAGCGCAGAGAGCATCATGAAGAACAAGGAACACACCAGGCAGGTCCGAGATACTGTTGTGAAGAAGTTTAAAGCCGGATTTGGATACAAAAAGATTTCCCAAGCTTTAAACATCCCAAGAAGCACTGTGCAAGCGATAATATTGAAATGGAAGGAGTATCAGACCACTGCAAATCTACCAAGACCTGGCCGTCCCTCTAAACTTTCAGCTCATACAAGGAGAAGACTGATCAGAGATGCAGCCAAGAGGCCCATGATCACTCTGGATGAACTGCAGAGATCTACAGCTGAGGTGGGAGACTCTGTCCATAGGACAACAATCAGTCGTATATTGCACAAATCTGGCCTTTATGGAAGAGTGGCAAGAAGAAAGCCATTTCTTAAAGATATCCATAAAAAGTGTTGTTTAAAGTTTGCCACAAGCCACCTGGGAGACACACCAAACATGTGGAAGAAGGTGCTCTGGTCAGATGAAACCAAAATTGAACTTTTTGGCAACATTGCAAAACGTTATGTTTGGCATAAAAGCAACCAAGCTGAACACACCATCCCCACTGTCAAACATGGTGGTGGCAGCATCATGGTTTGGGCCTGCTTTTCTTCAGCAGGGACAGGGAAGATGGTTAAAATTGATGGGAAGATGGATGGAGCCAAATACAGGACCATTCTGGAAGAAAACCTGATGGAGTCTGCAAAAGACCTGAGACTGGGACGGAGATTTGTCTTCCAACAAGACAATGATCAAAAACATTAAGCATAATCTACAATGGAATGGTTCAAAAATAAACATATCCAGGTGTTAGAATGGCCAAGTCAAAGTCCAGACCTGAATCCAATCGAGAATCTGTGGAAAGAACTGAAAACTGCTGTTCACAAATGCTCTCCATCCAACCTCACTGAGCTCGAGCTGTTTTGCAAGGAGGAATGGGAAAACATTTCTGTCTCTCAATTTGCAAAACTGATAGAGACATACCCCAAGCGACTTACAGCTGTAATCGCAGCAAAAGGTGGCGCTACAAAGTATTAACTAAAGGGGGCTGAATAATTTTGCACGCCCAATTTTTCAGTTTTTGATTTGTTAAAAAAGTTTGAAATATCCAATAAATGTCGTTCCACTTCATGATTGTGTCCCACTTGTTGTTGATTCTTCACAAAAAAATACAGTTTTATATATTTATGTTTGAAGCCTGAAATGTGGCAAAAGGTCGCAAAGTTCAAGGGGGCCGAATACTTTTGCAAGGCACTGTATGGCAGAGGTGAGAAAGGTATCTGGGAGAAAGGCGGCCAGTAAACAGCTTGACTTGCATCAAAACTCCCTTAGTGTGGCAGACTACGCGGTTGATTTTTGCACGTTGGTCGCCGAGATTTTGGAATCCAGAGTCTCTTTTTGATACTTTTCTGCAAGGATTATCTAAGGATGTAAAGGATGAGCTAGCTGCTCGGGAATTACCGGTGGACTCGACTCCCTTATCACCCTAACCATCAAAATCAATGGACGCCTAAGGGAACATAGGACTGAGGTCTGGTCTCGGACACACTCGGGCACCCGCTATGGCTCGTTCACCTTCGAGGGAATCCGGAGGTTTCTGAAGGCAGCTTTTACAAGAGGATTCGAAGTGAGTTGGATACTCCTGAGCCTATGCAGTTGGGTTGTCAGTTGGGAAATGCTCACAGAGGATGAACAGTAATGCTTGTCTGTACTGTGGAGGGGCAGGACATTTTGTTACCTGCCCTATTAGGAAACCCTTGTCCTTAGTGGGTACCAGCACTATGGTGAGTCAGACTGGGAATTCCATAATTCCCATCACCCACACACACTTTTTTGTGCTTTTGCTGTGGGGAGACCAATCCAAGTCTCTCCAAGTGCTCATTGACTCTTGAGCTGATGAATGTTTTATGGATGCCACGATAGATTCAGAGCTTGGTATTCCCACTCAGCCTCTCTCTGTGCCAATGGATGCTAGGCCACTGGACAGCTGCTCTATAGGGGAAGCCACCCATAGTGCCCGTTCAATTCTGGGTTTCTGGTAACCACAGTGAGACCACTGTTCCTCCTCATTGCATTTCTCCATGTTCCAGTTGTTTTGGGATTTTCCTGGCTACAAAAACACAATCCTGTGATTGACTGGACCACGAGCTCCATCCTGGGTTGGAGCCCATTTTGACATTCCCACTGCCTTCAAGCAGCACAGCCTTCCCCAAGTCGTCTTCCTCAGGACGTTAGCAAGACTGTGGATGCCATTCCCACTGAGTACCATTACCTCCTGGAGTTCTTCAGTAAGGCATATGCTGCTTCCCTTCCCCCGTGCCGTCCTTATGACTGTGCCATTGATCTTCTCCCAGGCACTACATCATCTCGGGGTCAGTTGTATTCTCTGTCCGGACCAGAGACCAAAGCTATGGAGGAATACATAGAGGAGTCTCTGGCCACTGGGGCCGTCCGTTCGTCTGCAACTCCTGCCGGCGCAGGGTTTTTCTTTGTGGAGAAGGACAAGACCCTGCGTCCGTGCATTGACTACCATGGACTTAACGACATTACTGTCAAGAATCGTTACCCCCTACCCCTCTCCTCAGCATTTGAACCTCTCCAGGAGGCCAACATATTTTCCAAGTTGGACCTTCAAAACCTGGTTCGGATATGCGGGGGGGATGAGTGGAAGACAGCCTTCAACACAGCCAGTGGACATTATGCGTACGAGGTCGTGCCATTTGGACTCCCCAACGCCCCTGCTGTTTTTCAGGGTTTGGTCAATGATGTGCTTCGGGACATGCTAAACTGGTTTGTGTTCGTGTACCTTGATGACATCCTGTTTTTTTTCCCCAGATCTGCACAAGAACATGTTCTTCATGTCAGACAGGTCCTTCAGTGCCTCCTGGAGAACCAACTGTTCGTGAAAGCCGAGAAGTGTGAGTTCCACCGCTCTACTATCAACTGTCTGGGATATGTCACTGCTGAGGGCAATGTTCAGATGGATCCTAGAAAGGTGAACGCAGTGGTTGATTGGCCTCAACAAACATCCAGGGTGCAGTTGCAACGGTTTCTTGATTTATGTAAACTTCTACCGCCGTTTCATTTGGGACTACAGCACCCTGGCGGCCTCTCTGCACTCACCTCTCCCAAGATACCGTTCAAATGGTCTCCAGCTGTCGACAAAGCCTTTGAGGACCTGAAGCATTGGTTCACAACAGCACCCATCCTCATCCATCCGGATCCTTTGCGTCAATTTGTGGCGGAAGTTGATGCTTCGGATGTTGGCGTGGTTGCCATCCTGTCCCAGTGATCTGCCCAGGACCAGAAGCTTCATCTCTGTGCCTTCCTATCCCATCGTCACAATCCTGCGGAGAGGAACTACGATGTAGGCAATTGAGAACTCCTGGCAGTTAAGGTGGTGTTGGAAGAGTGGCTGGAATGCATAGAACAGCCATGTTTAGTCTGGACCGACCATAAAAACTTGGAATCTCAGTACAGCCAAGCGCCTCAACTCCAGGCAGGCTCGGTGGGCTCTCCTGTTTACCAGATTCAACTTCACCATTTCCTACCACCCAGGGTCAAAGAATGTGAAGTCTGACAATCTCTCCCACCTATACAGTTCCTCTGCCACACCCACACCCTCGACCTCAACGATTCTCCCTACCTCATGCCTTGCTGCCACTGTGAATTAGGGTATTGAGAACCTGGTTCGTAAGGCGCAAAGCTCCCAGCCTGGGCCAGAAGGGGGCCCAGCTAACCGGCTGTTTGTCCCTAACCTAGTCCGGTCCCGGATCCTGGAATGGGCTCATTCCTCCTGGCTGACCTGTCATCCAGGGTCCCGCCATACACTAGTCTTCCTCCGACAACGTTTCTGGTGGCCCACCATGGTTCCTAACATCTCTGCCTTTGTTGCCACATGCAGTGTGTGCTCAGAACAAGACTCCACGTCAAGCTCTTTCTGGCCTACTGCAGCCACTACCAGTCCCTCATTGTCCCTGGTCTCATATCTCTGGACTTTGCCACTGGGCTCCCTCTGTCTGATGTCAACACTGTCATTCTGACGGTAGTCGACCGGTTCTGCAAGGCCGCCCATTTCAGCCACCTCCTCAAACTACCGTCTGCCAAGGAGACGGCCCAGCTTATGGTGCAGATATGGTGCAAATCCATGGAGAATTGGTCTCCGATCGGGGTTCTCGTCTCAGTTCTGGAAGGCATTCTGCACCCTTATTGGGTCACCGGCCGGGTCGTCGGCCAGGCTGTCATCCGGATTCCATCCCCAAACTAACGGTCAGTCGGAGCGAGCCAACCAAGACCTGGAAACCACCCTGAGATGCCTGGTCTCAACCAATCCCAATTCCTGGAGCCGACAACCAGATTGGGTGACGTATGCCTGGATCACCCTTCCCTGTTCGGCCACAGGACTCCCTCCATTCAAGTGCTCCAATGGGGCATCAGACTCCACTCTTCCCGGAACAAGAACAGGAGGTCAGCGTACCCTCGGCCCAGATGTTTGTCCACGGTTGTCGACGTTCCTGGAGAAGAACCAGGGCGGCTATTCTCAAGAACTCCTCCAGGTATTGCCGACAAGCGGACTGTTGCCGGACCCCAGCTCCCCGCTATCGCATTGGGCAGAGGGTATGGCTGTCCACATGGGACCTTCCCCTTCGGGTAGAGTCCCGCAAACTGTTTGATTGGTCCTTTTCCCATCTGCAGAGTCCTAAGTTCCACTGCTGTCCATCTTGTGTTACCCCATACCCTCCGAATTCACCCTACTTTCCATGTGTCTAAGATTAAGTCCATGTCTCAGTTATTTGTCCTCTGTCCCCAGGCCCAGGTCCACCCCCCTCCCCGTGTCATTGATGGCCATCCGGCCTACACATTGTAAAATGTCTCCTGGGTGTTCGACCACATGCAGGGGTTTCCAGTACCTGGTTGACTGGGAAGGTTATGGCCCGGAAGAGAGGTGCTGGGTTCCCACTAGACACATCCTGGATCCAGCCCTCATCACCGACTTCCACCGCTGACACCCCGGTCAACCAGGTATGCACCCAGGTAGGATGCCAGGTGGCGTCCCTAGGGGGGAAGGGAAACTTTTTTTCTTTCTTCCCCGTACTCCTGACTTTCTTTTTTTCTAGTCCTCCCGGTTTTGACCCTTGCCTGTTCTGGACTCTGTACCCGCCTTCCTGCAACTCTGTATCTCCTGGATTCTGATCTAGTTTTGCACTTTTTTCCTGTCCATGACTATTCTCTTGCCTACTCCTTTTGGATTATTAAACATTGTAAGATTCCAACCATCTGCCTCCTGTGTCTGCATCTGGGTCTCGCCTTGAGTCATGATAGTAAAGGCTGTATTTGTGCACAATGTTTCTGTGAAAGTGTCCAGCTCAAATGCTAACTGTTGAGTCAGTCGTAACTAGACATTCTAATGAAGTGTTCTAATCACACTTGTTTGAGCGTGTGCTGTAGGGAGCACTGTAGAATGATCACACCCATATTTCAATATGGGCTATTGTGTGTTGATGGGTGAGAAAATACATCTATTTGATCCATTTTCTAGGTTTGATACCGACGCTCGGAGGCATGCGTCGAAAGCAATGTGCCGATGCCTGGATCACTATCAGAAGCACATGATCAATGACTTCCAAAGCTTCATTTTTGTCGCACAACTGTCACGACTTCCGCCGAAGTAAGCTCCTCCTTGTTCGGGTGGCGATCGACGTCACCGGCTTTCTAGCCATCGCCGCTCCCTTTTTTTTATATCCATTTGTCTTGTCTTGTTCCATTCACACCTGGTTTTCATTTCCCCAATCAATCTACTTGTATTTAACCCTCTGTTTTCCATGTTTTGTGTGTAATTATTTTATGTTATTGTGGTGTTATATTACGCGCTTTACTTTTATGTTCAGTGTTTTGAACACGTTTGATTTATGTGCTCTCGTTTTTGGAACTAAAATAAAAGTGCACCTGTTTACATCACTCTACTCTCCTGCACCTGACTTCACCTCTAATACACCCATTGACAACAACCACCTGATTTCTTTGGTATTGATTTGGTAGAAGACAAAGGTTACCTGGTGCACCAGCTATGGAGTGTGAGAGGTCATCTAAAATTTGGGTGCATTACATTTTGACCAGCATGTGTTGACCAAAGCCACAAGTAAATTCATGCTGTAATACAACAAAATATGGAATAAGGGGGTATGAATACTTTCTGAAGGCACTAAGTGCGCAACTGGCTGGGTCAAATAACTCAACTTGTGTTCTGTTCAATATTTACACAGCGCTTTTTTACCCAGATTTTTTTAGTGTAGTATAACACAATGCACATTAAGAAAAAATAACTGCATTGTGTCTTGAAAATAAAATGCATTCTCCCTCTTGTCGGTGGTGGTTCTGGTCAAACGTAGTGCATTATATAGGGTGCCATTTGGGAGGCACCCATATTAAAATGGCACTTGTGCTTTCCCAGGCCACATGCGTTTTATTGTTAGAGAGCAGTGCGGCTACACACGCGCAAACCTTACTGCAGAGACAGGCGTAGGGCTGGCTGCTTTATCACCCTAGCACCCTACCCAGGGGTAGGGTGCTAACACGCAAGAGTACACACACAAGCCTTTGAAAAAGGAATTCAATAAACTGATTTAAACCACTGCATGGTCTCTTTATTCACCAGTTTCACCTCTCTTTCCTCTTCTCAATTCTCTGCTCTTTCTCCCCTCCTCGCTTTCCTTCCTTTCCTCTCTTCTCTTGTCTGCATGCGCTTCGGTTGGGATTAATTATTAAACAGGAGATGATAAATCACTAGAGAGGTGAGAGTGAAGAGCATCTGCACTGGAGGAGCACCGGCCGTTACTGCACACGGGAGTGTAGAACCAACCACAACAGCTTTATTACACTGGTGAGGGAGGGAGGCGCAAGAGCTTTCATTTGATTCAGCTTTTCCTCTTCACCGGTTTGGGAGATTTGATGTGAAATAGGTTTGCCTGTGGGAAATGTCAGCATCATTCAAAACGGAAAGCTTGAAGGGTTTCGGTTTGTCAAAAAAAGTAATAATTATAATATCCAGTCTGAGTAACATGCACAGTAATGTGATATTAGTGATTATCGCAGAAGGCAGAATATGCAATACTCATGTAAACACATTACGATTATCTTAAGCGTTAAGGTTAAAATCGAAGTAAGCATATGCCAATTAAAACATCTGATTTTCTGAGCAATCTTTCAAGTTATTAGGACATGTAAACACCTTAATCGGTGTCCCAGCGGTGTATTTGATGTGTGCAAGTGCTAGCAACAGCCGATGAGCCACCCTCTTTAACGGGAGTGAAGTGAGTTCAGTGCAGTCGGAAATGATTCAGACCCCTTCACTTTTTCCACATTTTGTTACGTTGCAGCCTTATTCTAAAATGGATTAAATAAATGTCTTTCCTCATCGATCAACACACAATACCCCATAATGACACATTAATAAAAATTAAATAATAAAATAATAAAAAACAGAAATACCTTATTTACACAAGTATTCAGACTGCTATGAGACTCAAAATTGAGCTCAGGTGCATCCAGTTTCCATTGATCATCCTTGAGATATTTTTACAACTTGACTGCAGTCCACCTGAGGTAAATTCAATTGATTGGACATGATTTGGAAAGGCACACGCCTGTCTATATAAGGTCCCACAGTTGACAGAGCATGTCAGTGCAAAACCCAAGCCATTAGGTCGAAGGCATTGTCCGTTGAGCTCCGAGACAGGATTGTGTTGAGTCACAGGGGAAGGGTATCAAAAAATTGTTGCTACTTTGAAACTCGCCAAGAACACAGTGGCCTTGAATCATTCTTAAATGGAAGAAGTTTGGAACCACCAAGACACTTCCTAGAGCTGACTGCCCGGCCAAACTGAACAATCTGGGGAGAGGGGCCTTAGTCAGGGAGGTGATCAAGAACCCGATGGTCACTCTGACAGAGCTCCAGAATTCCTCTGTGGAGATGGGAGAACCTTCCAGAAGGACAACCATCTCTGCAGCACCAACAATCATGCCTTTATGATAGAATGGCCAGACGGAAGCCACTCCTCACTAGAAGGCACATGACATCCCACTTGAAGTTTGCCAAAAGGTACCTATAGGACTCTCAGACCACGAGAAACAAGATTAAACTCTTTGGCCTGAATGCCAAGCGTCACATCTGGAGGAAATTACACACCATCCCTACGGTGAAGCATGGTTGTGGCAGCATCATGCTGTGGGGATGTTTTTCAGCTGTAGGGACTGAGACTAGTCAGGATGAGGAAAATGTGAATGGAGCAAAGGACAGAGAGATCCTTGATGAAAGCCTGCTCCAGAGCGAAGGTTCACCTTCCAACAGGACAATGATCCTAATCACACAGCCAAGACACTGCAGGAGATGTTTCTGAATGTCCTTGAGAGGCCCAGCCACAGCCCACATTGAACCCGATCGAACATCTCTGTAGAAACCTGAAAATAGCTGTGCAGCAAGCCTCCCCATCCAACCTGACAGAGATTGAGAGGATCTGCAGCAAAGAATGGGAGAAACTCCCCAAATACAGGTGTGCCAAGCTTGTAGTGTCATACCCAAGAAGACTTGAGTCTGTAATCACTGCCAAAGTACTGAGTCTGAATACTTATGTAAATGTGTTTTTTAAATCAGTAAATTCGTTTTTTTATTTGCAATAAGTTTTCTATAATTTCTAAAAACCTGTTTATATATATATATAAACAGGTTTTTAGAAATTATAGAAAACTTATTGCAAATATATATATATATACACCATTGATGGAATTGCAGTGTTGTGTATCACCAAATTAGCGTGCAATAATTTTACTGCAACACTGCATCCAAGTCGTTTGACATTGGTGTTTCAAACAACTAATGAATATAAGCTCCTCGCCCATTCAGCCTGTCTTTTCAAACCATGAGGTAAAAAGTGCTTTTCAGAATGACTTTTCAGGACCTTTAAGTCTTTTAACAGTTGACTGTTTGCCCATGTCCATTTGATGTGTTTGCCCACAGCCAGTATGGAACTCTTTGTTTGGGCCTCTAGAAGTGCAAGTGATTTAAAACACCTAGTATTAATACATATTGTAGCGGTTTCAGTGGTTGTGTTGTGGATGGCTGTTATGTGCCTGCGAGGTTTCTTTGTTTTTGGCTGCCAGGACCACGGACAGCAATGTGAAGAATTCCCCAGAGGCAGGACCACGGACAGCTCAGTGGAAACTTCTAGACTTGCAGCAGAACAGCCACACCTGTCTCCAGTTGTAATCAGAGCCAAACTGCAAACATGTGAAACCAATCAGTTCCTCTACTTAACCGCGCCCTGGGTTTTCTTTTTGACTTATTTTTTTATTTGTATTTTACCCTGATAGGTGAAGCAGTATGAGGTTATTGGAGAGATGAAACGTACAGTGTAGAAGGAGGTTTTAAAGAAGAAGTGAAATTATGATTTCAACAAGGATTGAACCCTTCCCAAAGACCAAGCTTAGATGACCTTCCACTGGGGAAGAAGTGTTTACGTTGTTTGTTTTGGTTTTGTATATCAATAGCGCTGACAAAGCCTGATAGTAATAAACCGTTTTAACCCTTCACTTGGACTGGTGTTGTGTGTTTGTATGTGTAAACCCTGCCTTACAAAGAACCCGGCACCAAACGCTACAATATGCTGCAACAGAAATGTAATTAAAGTAAAAAATATATACACTACCGTTCACAAGTTTGGGGTCACTTAGACACTTCCTTGTTTTTGTCTTAAAATAACATAAAATTGTTTAGAAATACAGTGTAGACATTGTTAATATTGTAAATGACTATTTTAGCTGGCAACAGCTGATTTTAAATTATTTTAAATGGGAAATATACATATAGTGTACAGAGGCCCATTATCAGCAACCATCACTCCTGTGTTCTAATGGCACGTTGTGTTCGCTAATCCAAGTTTATCATTTTAAATGGCTAATTGATCCGATTACAGGCTCAAAATGGCTAGAAACAATTAACTTCCTTCTGAAATTCGTCAGGCTATTGGGTGCACAACTGAGCAAGAGGACAAGTACATTAGAGTGTCTAGATTGAGAAACAGACGCCTCACAAGTCCTCAACTTATTCAGGATGGTGGGTCCCCTGTGGGACGGTTGAGTTAACATAGGCTAATGCGATTAGCATGAGGTTGTAAGTAACAAGAACATTCCCCAGGAAATATACATATCTGATATTGGCAGAAAGCTTGAATTCATGTTAATCTAACTGCACTGTCCAATTTACAGTAGCTATTACAGTGAAATAATTCCATGCTGTTTGAGGAGAGTACACAGTTCTGAACATGAAAAGTTATTAATGAACAGATTAGGCACATTTGGGCAGTCATGATACAACATTTTGAACAGAAATGCAATGGTTCATTGGATCAGTCTAAAACGTTGCACGTACACTGCTGCCATCTAGTGGCCAAAATCTAAATTGCACCTAGGCATTATGGCCTTTTTCTTGCATTTCAAAGATGAAGGTACAAAATAATTTAAAAAACGTGTTTTTTTCTTTTTTTCTTTGTATTATCTTTTACCAGATCTAATGTGTTATATTGTCCTACATTCCTTTCACATTTCCACAAACTTCAAAGTGTTTCCTTTCAAATGGTACCAAGAACATGCATATCCTTGCTTTAGGGGCTGAGCTACTGTCAGTTAGATATGTCATTTTAGACAAAAATTGAAAAAAATGGGCTGATCCTTTATAGTACCCTCAAAACACCAGTCTAAATGTCAACAGTGAAGAGGCGACTCCGGGATGCTGGCCTTTTAGGCAGAGTTGCAAAGAAAATACCATATCTCAGACTGGCCAGAAAAAAAGAAAGATTAAGATGGGCAAAAGAACACACTGGACAGAAGAGCTCTGCCTAGAATGCCAGTTGCCTCTTCACAGTTGACGTTGAGACTGGTTTTTTGCGGGTACTATTTAATGAAGCTGCCAGTTGAGGACTTGTGAGGCGTCTGTTTCTCAAACTAGACACTCTAAGTTTGAGCTGTTCTGTGAAGGGAGTAGTACACACCGTTGTACGAGATCTTCAGTTTCTTGGCAATTTCTCACATGGAACAGCCTTAATTTCTCAGAACAAGAATAGACTGACGAGTTTCAGAAGAAAGTATTGGTTTCTGGTCATTTTGAGCCTGTAATCGAACCCACAAATGCTGATCCTCCAGATACTCAACTAGTCTAAAGAAGGCCAGTTTTATTGTTTCTTTAATCAGAACAACAGTTTTCAGCTGTGCTAACATCATTGTAAAAGGGTTTTGATGGTTGCTGATAATGAGCCTCTGTACGCCTATGTAGATATTTCATTAAAAAACAGGCGTTTTCAGCTAAAATAGTCATTTACAACATTAACAATGTCTACACTGTATTTCTGATCAATTTGATGTTCATTTAATGGACTTTTTTTTTTTGCGTTTCTTTACAAAACAAGGACATGTCTAAGTAACCCCAAAGTGTATGTAATTCTCTTACAGTTTAATAGTAATCTTTACTGTATTGTACTGTGTGTCATTGCTCTTCCATCAAGTTACCATGAATATCTCAGTAATGTATTGTCACTAGCCAGAGATGGTCAGAGATATAGCATAAGATATCTTGTTGTAATTAGAAATATTTTGAAGACCAACGCATTTTAACTACAACAACATTTTCAGTAATGATTACAGACTTGAACTTGCTATGACTGTTATATATTTTATCAACCTTGGTTGAATTCACCTTGGTTAAATTCAAGTTTGTAAAGAACACAAAATAAATGTAAATGTAATAATGAGAACTTTCAAAGAACACTGGGAAATATGTCGCTGCATGGGTAATTCCAGTAATATATTGTAAATTAGATTACAGTAAAAATGTTTTTTTACCATGAAATGGATTACAGTAGCTGTACTGTAAATTCAATTACAGTAACTTACTGGTCAATACATTATACAGTGTAGCCTGTTTTTGTCAGTTCTCTGGCATGACTGTGTCAGCTAGGCCCAGATCCCAGTCAACACCAGAGGGGCCTCTGGTTTATGTGTGTGTGTGTTTGGGTAAAAAATGTACCTCCCCACTCACAAATTGTACCCCAGTTGGTCTTATGGTGTACAGGCAGTGGGCATATGGAGATGAAACAAGGCACAACCTCAGTCCCAATGTTTGTGTTATTCTCTCTCTCTCTCTCTCTCTCGCTCTCTCTCTGTTTTCAACAGCCTCTCACAGTAGAGTATTTATCACTCTGTATACCCTGGGGTCCTTAAGAGCCTCTCCTGTAATCCGCTGTGTGTTTGGGTGTTTGTAAACAATTGTTCTCTTATCCAGAGTTAATAATCTACAGTGGAAAAGAGCCACACACACACACACACACACACACAACCCACACACTGATAACGGACTCAGACACACTAGGGAATATAGATGGGTGTGAGGCAGGCGGAAGTAGCAGCACAAGCGAACTTCTAGACATGAAGGGCCTCAGATTTACTGTTGGGGCACTGAGTTACAGTACTAAGGGGAATTCAAACAAAGGCTCTCTACTAATGCACCACTTGTATTTGTTGTCTAGCAAAAGTTCTGAACACTAACTGCTTGAGTCACTTTTCATAACTTCTTCACAGCACACGAACGCAATAATTTCGGAAGATAAGAAAACAGAAGGTAATGGAAGAGAAGAAGACAGACTGGGCAACAGTGTTACTAATATCTGCTAATGAACCATCATAAAGTGGGGAAACACAACATTTAGAATTATTATCACCTGCAACCTGCATTCAGAATGACTACCGGGTTAGGATGATGAAGATATAAGACTACCTAAACCATCTAAACAAAGAACAACCATTTCAGTAACGCAGTGGCGGTTCTAGCTGGTATGGCTCCCTGGGTATCTCCCCCACCCCCATCCCACAAAAAAAGCATGATTCTGCACTAACTGTCAATTTTATTCAGACATTTGGAACAACACAAATAAATAATCATAAAAATATAAAAATATATACGAAAATAAGACTTATAAATATCAAAAAGAAGTAACAAAGACAAACAGAAACAAATATGTGTTGATTTGGCACTGGAGGATCAATACATTACTGTTAATGGGATTTATCTGTTAATTGAATGATTCGAATATTCCACCCTGAAACCATATAATTGTATGGAATTGATTAGAATGTATAAAATTATAATCAATAAATGTGTAGTTCTAGTCAGAATTAGGGTAAAACAATAAAACGAATGCTTATGTCTTTATGGTATCTTAAAAACAGACTGTCTGAGCAGACTTCGGTGCCGACCTTGGCTAGGAGCCACTGAGAGATTTGGGAAAGGACAGGGAGTGATTCTCACGGTCCCTAATCTTTGTCGGCTGGGTAGCAGGACATTGTGTGCGTATGTTAGTGTAAATGTGTGTGTGTGAGAAGCCAGTATAAAATGAATTGTTTTGTACAACAGACCAGCGCTCTCGTAAATAAACTTTCTGACTATCGTAGCTGGGCCTCCATCTGATTCATTTCAACCAGTTTCTTACAAATTCTGGGTTAAACACAGTATTAGGAATGAATAATGGTTTATTTGGTAGCATTTCGTAGTGTGACTGATTTTACCAATTACATTAGTACTGTACAAAGTTAGAGGTGCACTCTTTGATAGATTCCTCCGCTCCCCCAACCTCAGGCTTCCAGTGTGGAGACCTGAGGTCAATCTACCCCCGCCCCCTCCCCATCTCGTACTTCTGAGTGGGAGAACTTCCCAGGCAGTAGCCTGCCTAGCTCACAAGCCATTGACGTGACGTGCAAATGAGCAATAGAAAACCGATCGCGCAAATGTCACCATTCCGATTTTTTTTGTGCGGGTGCCCCATGTCTCCCCCGGCAAGATGCACCCTGGGCGGTTGCCCATATCGCCTATACCTAAATCCGCCACTGCTTAACGGCTCCAACAAGCCCAAGTAACAGATTGGATTTGAGTAGCATAATATGAATTCATCAATCAATCAATATACATGCAAACATAGATATTTAAAAAAATCTACTTGCAGTAGAGCATACTGGGAAATATGATAAGGATGGGTCGTGGTTTTGGTGTAACACTGGTTATTAACGCCAACATTTGGATTATTGTACACTAATGGCTGTTAATTTAACACCTGAATCAACACTAGAAATTTTACACCAAAACATTTACGCTAGGTACCACTGGCCAATTTGCTGTGTATAAGGCACTGTACATTGTTACACACACGCATGAACACATGCATGGATGCACGCACACTTGAGTGTTTGCACTTGAGAGATCTATCGCAGAGAGTCCTGAAAGGATGCCATGTAATCAACAGAGCAATATAAACCAACAGCGAGAAGATCTACCAGGCGAAAAAAAATCAACCACAAGGCAATATTGATGGAAAAAGGGAATCAATAGAAACCCTGCAAAAAAAAATAGAGCCTAGTGGAATGAAACCTTCTCTACACGGAACAGAAGAGCAATAAGGTTATTGTTTTAGAGAAGGAAGGAACTTTCCAGAAAATGTGATAATTGAATTTTGCTGCCACCTGTTCCTTTGACAATATTAAATGTTTTGAGAGGTTTGCAATTAATCTAAAGTCCAGCATAACTTATCCATAAATTACTGTTTATTATCATTACATACCACACACACATGCACATGGACACACACAGAGACACAGCTGAGAGCAGCAGGGCTATAAATGTTTTTAATTGGCACAGACACCATCGGGGCCGTCAGAGTGTTTACTTAACATACTGCTATATTAATAAAGAAATGAGAGAGCTAATTGGGTAGACAGGGGAGTAGTAATATTTGGCTGAGAGCTAGGTCGTCATGGAGGATAGGCTTGGAGTTGGGGATAGGGCCTGAATGAGCTAATCTTGAAGCTGGGTTACTATTACCCTAGAAGGTAGGGTACTGAGGCTAAGAGTGGAACTGAGGCTTGAGGGATGGGACTGGGCTCAATGGCTCGAACTGGAGTTTAGTTCGAGGCTCAGAGACTGTAATCTCTCTGTGTGTCTGACTCTGTGTGTCTCTGGCCCTAGACCTCTCTGTCTCAGGTGTATTTAATGGAATGTGGTGTGAGGGTTCCATTTTCCATTGGCCAGGAGCAACGCATTAAAAACCAATCACAGCAACCTGGACCTGCTGCTGATTCCCCAACAGACCAGAGCATGCTGAGACCCAGGGCACTGCTGCCACCATGCAGCCCGATGTATGTGTTTGTGTTTTTCTTTGTTTGTGTAGGTACCTATGTGCATGCTTGCGTCTGCGTGGAGAGTGGACAAAAACATTTCAATAAAACTCCCTCCATCTCTACCTCTTCACGTTTCTGTTCCATCCTCTTTCCATACTCCTCTCCCTACATCCTCCTCTCCATCCCCCTCTCCCTACATCCCCCTCTCAGCTTGGCTCATCACCAGAGACAGCTGGAGAGGTGGGTCTCCCCATTCCTGTCAGTTTATCCTGGCGCCCAAACACACACACTCTCACACACAGTGAGTCTTTGATCCTCTACCAACAGCCCTATAGGACCGCCGTGCCAGAACAGGGGCCCCAAGCAATCAGCCTCCCCCACCTCGGAGCCCCGGCACTGGAGCTGCAGAATATGGGAGCCAAAGCCAGGCTCACACAGGAGAGAGAGAGAGAGAGAGAGAGAGAGAGAGAGAGAGAGAGAGAGAGAGAGAGAGAGAGAGAGAGAGAGAGAGAGAGAGAGAGAGAGAGAGAGAGAGAGAGAGAGAGAGAGAGAGAGAGAGAGAGAGAGAGAGAGAGAGAGAGAGAGAGAGAGATCTCCATGTTTCAGCAGGGTTTTCATGTGAAATCTTCACATGATCAGAAATAGGGAAGTTTGAGACATTAAACTGAAGCTGTCTAGAAACTGAAAAACACACATGCACACACTACAGCACAGACCACCACACTAGAAGCAAGGGATATTCTCTGTATCCTAGAAAGCTCTATGTTTCTGTCACAAATGTAACCCTATTCCCTATTTAGCATACTACTTTTAACCAGGGCCCGCAGGTTATTTTAAGAGTTTTTTATGAGTTATTTAAAAAAAATGAATTATTTCACCTTTATTTAACCAGGTAGGAAAGTTGAGAACAAGTTCTCATTTACAATTGCGACCTGGCCAAGATGAAGCAATGCAGTTCGACACACATGGAATAAAACAAACATACAGTTAATAATACAGTAGAAAAATAAGTCTATATACAATGTGAGCAAATGAGGTGAGATAAGGGAGGTAAAGGCAAAAAAGGCCATGGTGGCGAAGTAAATACAATACAGCAAGTTAAAAAAATATATATAAAAAAAAATTATAATGATAATGATAAATATAATATATAAAATAATTTTAAATGATGATGAAATGATAGCTTTGTAATCTGAATATTTTCCTTGGTGCCCCGACTTCCTAGTTAATTACCGTTACATGATTAATCAGTTTGATCGCGTAATACCAATTACAGAGAATCTCCGGCGCACAAGTACTTCCGGCGCCGACAGAGATGGCCGCCTCGCTTCGCGTTCCTAGGAAACTATGCAGTTTTTTGTTTTTTTACGTGTTATTTCTTACATTGGTACCCCAGGTCATCTTGGGTTTTATTACATACAGTCGAGAAGAACTACTGAACATAAGAGCAGCGTCAACTCACCATCAGTACGACCAAGAATATGACTTTCGCGAAGCGGATCCTGTGTTCTGCCTTTCACCCAGGACAACGGAATGGATCCCAGCCGGCGACCAAAAAAACAACTTTGTAAAGGGGTGAAACGGAGCGGTCTTCTGGTCAGACTCCGGAGACGGGCACATCGTGCACCACTCCCTAGCATTCTTCTCGCCAATGTCCAGTCTCTTGACAACAAGGTTGATGAAATCCGAGCAAGGGTAGCATTCCAGAGGGACATCAGAGACTGTAACGTTCTTTGCTTCACGGAAACATGGCTCACTGGAGAGATGCTATCGGAGTCGGTGCAGCCAGCTGGTTTCTCCACGCATCGCGCAGACAGAAACAAACATCTTTCTGGTAAGAAGAGGGGCGGGGGCGTATGCTTCATGGTTAACGTGACGTGATGTGATCATAACAACATACAGGTACTCAAGTCCTTCTGTTCACCTGATTTAGAATTCCTCACAATCAAATGTCGACCGCATTATCTACCAAGGGAATTCTCTTCGATTATAATCACAGCCATATATATTCCCCCCCAAGCAGACACATCGATGGCTCTGAACAAACTTTATTTGACTCTGTGCAAACTGGAATCCATTTATCCGGAGGCTGCATTCATTGTAGCTGGGGATTTTAACAAGGCTAATCTGAAAACAAGACTCCCTAAATTTTATCAGCATATTCATTGCGCAACCAGGGCTGGAAAAACCTTGGATCACTGCTATTCTAACTTCCGCGACGCATACAGTGCCTTGCGGAAGTATTCGGCCCCCTTGAACTTTGCGACCTTTTGCCACATTTCAGGCTTCAAACATAAAGATATAAAACTGTATTTTTTGTGAAGAATCAACAACAAGTGGGACACAATCATGAAGTGGAACGACATTTATTGGATATTTCAAACTTTTTTAACAAATCAAAAACTGAAAAATTGGGCGTGCAAAATTATTCAGCCCCTTTACTTTCAGTGCAGCAAACTCTCTCCAGAAGTTCAGTGAGGACCTCTGAATGATCCAATGTTGACCTAAATGACTAATGATGATAAATACAATCCACCTGTGTGTAATCAAGTCTCCGTATAAATGCACCTGCACTGTGATAGTCTCAGAGGTGCGTTAAAAGCGCAGAGAGCATCATGAAGAACAAGGAACACACCAGGCAGGTCCGAGATACTGTTGTGAAGAAGTTTAAAGCCGGATTTGGATACAAAAAGATTTCCCAAGCTTTAAACATCCCAAGGAGCACTGTGCAAGCGATAATATTGAAATGGAAGGAGTATCAGACCACTGCAAATCTACCAAGACCTGGCCGTCCCTCTAAACTTTCAGCTCATACAAGGAGAAGACTGATCAGAGATGCAGCCAAGAGGCCCATGATCACTCTGGATGAACTGCAGAGATCTACAGCTGAGGTGGGAGACTCTGTCCATAGGACAACAATCAGTCGTATATTGCACAAATCTGGCCTTTATGGAAGAGTGGCAAGAAGAAAGCCATTTCTTAAAGATATCCATAAAAAGTGTATTTTAAAGTTTGCCACAAGACACCTGGGAGACACACCAAACATGTGAAAGAAGGTGCTCTGGTCAGATGAAACCAAAATTGAACTTTTTGGCAACAATGCAAAACGTTATGTTTGGCGTAAAAGCAACACAGCTGAACACACCATCCCCACTGTCAAACATGGTGGTGGCAGCATCATGGTTTGGGCCTGCTTTTCTTCAGCAGGGACAGGGAAGATGGTTAAAATTGATGGGAAGATGGATGGAGCCAAATACAGGACCATTCTGGAAGAAAACCTGATGCAGTCTGCAAAAGACCTGAGACTGGGACGGAGATTTGTCTTCCAACAAGACAATGATCCAAAACATAAAGCAAAATCTACAATGGAATGGTTCAAAAATAAACATATCCAGGTGTTAGAATGGCCAAGTCAAAGTCCAGACCTGAATCCAATCGAGAATCTGTGGAAAGAACTGAAAACTGCTGTTCACAAATGCTCTCCATCCAACCTCACTGAGCTCGAGCTGTTTTGCAAGGAGGAATGGGAAAAAATGTCAGTCTCTCAATGTGCAAAACTGATAGAGACATACCCCAAGCGACTTACAGCTGTAATCGCAGCAAAAGGTGGCGCTACAAAGTATTAACTTAAGGGGGCTGAATAATTTTGCACGCCCAATTTTTCAGTTTTTGATTTGTTAAAAAAGTTTGAAATATCCACTTCCACTTCATGATTGTGTCCCACTTGTTGTTGATTCTTCACAAAAAAAATACAGTTTTATATCTTTATGTTTGAAGCCTGAAATGTGGCAAAAGGTCGCAAAGTTCAAGGGGGCCGAATACTTAAATTTTTTTCCCATTCCTCCTTGCAAAACAGCTCAAGCTCAGTGAGGTTGGATGGAGAGCATTTGTGAACAGCAGTTTTCAGTTCTTTCCACAGATTCTCAATTGGATTCAGGTCTGGACTTTGACTTGGCCATTCTAACACCTGGATATGTTTATTTTTGAACCATTCCATTGTAGATTTTGCTTTATGTTTTGGATCATTGTCTTGTTGGAAGACAAATCTCCGTCCCAGTCTCAGGTCTTTTGCAGACTCCATCAGGTTTTCTTCCAGAATGGTCCTGTATTTGGCTCCATCCATCTTCCCATCAATTTTAACCATCTTCCCTGTCCCTGCTGAAGAAAAGCAGGCCCAAACCATGATGCTGCCACCACCATGTTTGACAGTGGGGATGGTGTGTTCAGCTGTGTTGCTTTTACGCCAAACATAACATTTTGCATTGTTGCCAAAAAGTTCAATTTTGGTTTCATCTGACCAGAGCACCTTCTTCCACATGTTTGGTGTGTCTCCCAGGTGGCTTGTGGCAAACTATAAAATACACTTTTTATGGATATCTTTAAGAAATGGCTTTCTTCTTGCCACTCTTCCATAAAGGCCAGATTTGTGCAATATACGACTGATTGTTGTCCTATGGACAGAGTCTCCCACCTCAGCTGTAGATCTCTGCAGTTCATCCAGAGTGATCATGGGCCTCTTGGCTGCATCTCTGATCAGTCTTCTCCTTGTATGAGCTGAAAGTTTAGAGGGACGGCCAGGTCTTGGTAGATTTGCAGTGGTCTGATACTCCTTCCATTTCAATATTATCGCTTGCACAGTGCTTCTTGGGATGTTTAAAGCTTGGGAAATCTTTTTGTATCCAAATCCGGCTTTAAACTTCTTCACAACAGTATCTCGGACCTGCCTGGTGTGTTCCTTGTTCTTCATGATGCTCTCTGCGCTTTTAACGGACCTCTGAGACTATCACAGTGCAGGTGCATTTATACGGAGACTTGATTACACACAGGTGGATTGTATTTATCATCATTAGTCATTTAGGTCAACATTGGATCATTCAGAGATCCTCACTGAACTTCTGGAGAGAGTTTGCTGCACTGAAAGTAAAGGGGCTGAATAATTTTGCACGCCCAATTTTTAAGTTTTTGATTTGTTCAAAAAGTTTGAAATATCCAATAAATGTCGTTCGACTTCATGATTGTGTCCCACATGTTGTTGATTCTTCACAAAAAAATACAGTTTTATATCTTTATGTTTGAAGCCTGAAATGTGGCAAAAGGTCGCAAAGTTCAAGGGGGCCGAATACTTTCGCAAGGCACTGTATAATCTCCAGGGTTGGATTTCTGAGACTATTGTTTTAACCAAAGCAACATTCACGTCTACAGACACTTTTAGAGGAGTCCCCTGAAATAGTGTGAATTACAGCTTTAGTGTGTGTGTATGTGTGTGTATGTGTGTGTGTGTCTGTGTGTGTGTGTGTGTGTGTGTGTATGTGTGTGTGTGTGTTTGTGTTTGTGTGTATGTGTGTGTATGTGTGTGAGTGAGCGTGAATGTGTTTTCTGGCATTCCCTGTTTTTCTGGAGACTAAGCACTACAAAGCCAGCCAACTGTTAAACAATTAGATTAGCATAAATATGCCGAAATTATACATGCAAATATAAGTTTCTCTGTTTTCCTTTGGAATTATTCAGAGTGTACCAAATATTGGTTAAATCATATATAAACAATCACAAACAAATATGGCTTAATTCATGTGCAGGCACCTGGGAGAGGAACATATGCAACTCAACAGATTGGGAATGATTGGCAATTCTTTAGAGTAACTGTGAGTAGGGTAGAGTTACAGTATTTTCCCCAAATTCTCAGGTTTTCAAGAAATTACCAGTTCAAATATTCCTGGAATCAGGATGAAATAAGCAGTAACTCCTGGGAATTTTGGGGAAATTACCCATCATTTGGCAACCCTAAATAACTGTAAGGTAAGGAGAGAAGGGACAGAAAGGGTGGCTTTCTAGTGACTGGTAGACATCATTTTGGATCAAACAGAGGCTCTTTCTCTTACAGGGCTATCCTGCAACTGGGGAGCAGACAGACACTCTCTTGTCATCAACCAATCAGGGCCTGTGTCCTAAAGTGGGAAGGATCAATGGAAAACACAGTCTCACATTGGAATGAGGATACCTAGTCAGTTGTCCAACTGAATGCATTCAACTGAAATGTGTCTTCAGCATTTAACCCAACTTCTGAATCAGAGAGGTGCGGGGGGGCTGCCTTAATCAACATCCACGTCTTCGGCGCCCGGGGAACAGTGGGTTAACTGCCTTGCTCATGGGCAGAACGACAGATTTTTACCTTGTCAGCGCGGGGATTCGATCAAACAACCTTCCGGTTACTGGTCCGACGCCCTAACCACTGGGCTACCTGCCGCCCCACAAACTCACCCATGCAATTCCATTTTGACCCCAACACTACCGTATGGGACCGAAGCATGGCGACCCATCTATGATCCTAATTTCAGTAACTGGGGAAAAAGGCCCCATCGAGAATTTCTGTTCGAATTCATTAATTTATGTGTCCAACGCCTGCAGTGCAGAACTATGACTTTTCCATCTACACATTCAAGTGAAGAAAAGAGCACAATTAGTTTTTTTTAAACTATTTTTACTGACTCGAAAGTCATCATGAATATTTCAGAGTGACTCGTTCATTTTTGTCATTCGTTTGACCTGCTGGCCGCAATAAACACTACAGCAGGATTAATATGCTCTTCTCTGGCTCAGCGGTCAGTGTTGGCGAGTAGTGAACTATATGTAGTTTAACTAGTAACTTGACTACATTTTGCAGTAGCTTGGTGGTAGTGGAACTAAATTCAAATCAGTAGTTATCTACTTTTTAAGCATTGTAGCGGTGTAGCGAACTGCTGGAGCTATGTGTAGCACATGGGATGTGTGAAACTTGCTACTCAACCTGTCGTGTCGTCGCTTGAGCCAGCGAATGGCTAGCTTTTCATGTGGCACCAACTGGTAAGACTTCAGGAAGGGGGTCACGTGTGCTCTTGTAATGCAGGGTTTCTCAAACTCGGTCCTGGGGCTCCACCCTTTGGTGCACAATTAGATTTTTGCCCTAGCACTACACAGCTGACTCAAATAACCCACTCATCATCATCATTTTATTATTTGAATCCGCGGTGTAGTGCTAGGGCAAAAACCAAAACGTGCACCCAGGGTGGTACCCAGGACCGAATTTGGGAAACCCTGGTGTAAAGGACGTCACGCTGCTTGCTTAGCTAGTACTACTTCCTCCAGATTTGGCCCATACCTGTCTTGAGCTCGAACCTCTGCCTTGCTAGCACACGTGATCACCCTCCTGAAGCGTCTCAACAGTCTGCAACGTGCGAAAAGTCAGCTATTTCGCTGGTGCATGTAGGGATTCTTCATGCTACACAAGCAAGGAAGAAGCCCCGAGTTCATGCCAGGTATGGGCTGAATCTGGAGAAAGTGGTACTTGCTCAGCAAGCAGCGTGACATCCTTCACAGTGGTGCCTAGTGACTTGGATATACCACAGATCAATGCTGGGGTCACGGTTTAATATGTTTGAGGGGTGAATGTAGCACACAGGGATATGCAAAACTTACTCCTCAGCCTGAATTGTCCCTACAGATCCAAGTCAATAAAAAGAGTCAAGCTTCCAATCACTATTAGTCAACGGTTCTCAATTGACACAAGGCCACATATGAGTCTTTCACAAGACACCATAACTGAATGGTCAAATAGAATGTCATAACACAACAGATTACATCAACTGGAATGACACTCTCACTCACTGCTGCACAAAAAGAGCTGTGCGCAAACCACGCTCAACATATTTGAATGAGCTGCCACCCTAACATTTGAATTATTACTAAAGAGAAAATAACCCTTTTTCGAACTGCAAATTACCATTTAAGGGCTCAAAGTGTTCTTTGAGTCTTTATGGTCCAAAATAGAACTATCACACTTCCCAAAGCAACCTTAAGAAATGGTATTTTCTTAGTGTATGCTACAGCCTGCATATGCAATGGATTACATTGAGATTTTGTCATCCTGTACCCCACACATATCATTTTCTGTAAGGTCCCTCAGTCGAGCAGTGAATATCAAACACAGATTAAACCACAAAGACCAGGGAGGTTTTCCAACACCTCGCAAAGAAGGGCACCTATTGGTAGATACAAATAAAATAAAATAAACGTAGAATATCCTTTTGAACATGGTGAAGTTGTTAATTACACATTGGATGGTGTATCAATACATCCAGTCACTACAAAGATACGTCCTTCCTAACTCAATGGTGACTTTAAAGCAGTTACAGAGTTTAATGGCTGTGATAGGAGAAAACTGAGGATGGATCATCAACATTGTAGTTACTCCACAATACTAACCTAAATGACACAGTGAAAAGAAGGAAGCCTGTACAGAATAAAAATATTCCAAAACATGCATCCTGTTTGCAATAAGGCACTAAAATAAAACTGCAAAAAATGTGGTGAAGAAATTATCTTTACAGCCTGAATACAAAGCGTTATGTTTGGTCGAAATCTAACACTGGGTATGTGTTGCGACATTGTTAGTATTACTTAGATAGATATTGCTGCACTGTTGGAACTAGAAGCACAAGCATTTTGCTACACCAGAAATATCCTACACGCTACACCCTCAGATCCTCAAAAATGTCCACAGCTGCGCCATTTAGAGCATCTTGACTGGCTGCATCACCGCAAGGTGCTACGAATGGGTAGTGCGTATGGCCCAGTACATCACTGTGGCCAAGCTCTCCTGCCATCCAGGACCTCTAAACCAGATGGTGTCAGAGAAAGGCCCTAAAAATTATCATAGACTCCAGCCACCCAAGTCACATGCTGTTCTCTCTGCTACAGAATGGCAAGCGGTACCGATGCACCAACTTTGGAACCAACAGGACCCTAAACAGACTGAACCAGTTTTCCTATAGGATTTTTCCTGTGCTTAGCTCTATTCTCTCTATTCTCTTCTTTTCATCCTGAAAACTCCCCAGTTCTTAATGACTACAAGCATACCCATAACATGATGCAGTTAATAAATAATACTCAGTAATGTGTTGTATTGGATTTTCCCCAAACAAAACACTTTGTATTCAGGACAAAAAGTGAATTGATTTGCCAAATGTTGTGCAGTATTACTTTAGTGCCTTGTTGCAAACATGATGCATGTTTTGGAATATTTGTTATTCTGTTCTGGCTTCCTTCAGTAGCGGATTGGTCAGCTGGCAACTCTGTCAAATGCCAGATGGGTTGGACCATTTTTGTTCGGTGTGCAAAATATTCATTTAATAAAAATAAAACAATGACAAAGGTAGACATGGGCCGGCCCGGTTTTCTGATAGGCTGAGATAAGGTCACACAAACTCACATTAAAAGTCAAACACGGCATCAGAGACCTGCTTCGTCTCCGTCATTATTTTGCCAGGCATCAGAGACCTGCTTCGTCTCCGTCATTATTTTGCCAGTCAAGATCATGGATCGTAATAAACGGAAAGGGTGCCTATAAACGTAGAAGCTTGGCTTTTAAAACGTATTAGGCTTAACCAGACAGGCAGACAGTAGCAAGGCTCAAGCCATGCCCACCTGAGAATATAACTCTCTTTGCCATAATTTAGCTGTATTTAATTGTTAAAAATGTTTTCTTCACCGATTTGCTTTCAAAATAGAAACAAACAATTTAAATATTATTACCTGCGCAAGACACCATGGGGGTAAAAAAAAGTGCAGTAGCGGTACCTGGGTAAAATCACCGGGGAAGCCATATTATTTTACAATTTACGTGTTGTGATCATTTCGTTGTTTGCACAATAATCTGTTAGTTCATATGCCTTGCGACCATGATATATAGACAGTCGGATAAACACTCCAAACAGCCTACCCTACCACACGGAGGTGTCCCCATGGCCCTAAAGCACACCGTTGTCTCGTTTGGGGACGACGACAAAAATGCAATTTCAGGCATGTCCCCCCCATCCCCAGTGAAAGTTGCACCCCTGTATATAAGCCTAAGGCCAAGACAATAATAAGACACAGTGGCAGAATAAATTCAACCACAGCTTTGTTTCATCACCAAAGTCCACAAATCATATTGCATGTACCAAACAGTTATATGAGCTACAGCATGGTGAAGGAATTTCATGTTTCTGACATTTTTCGAACCACTAAACAAATACGGATTTAGAAACACGGAAAGTTACCACAAATCCAATTGGCTTCCCTTGACACTTGTTTTGGTGTGCCAGAACCACTCACAGATGAGCTCACTCAGTTTAGCTCAACGCTGATTGGCTATTTTATTTTTATTTTTTTATCAAGGGAGGCCAAATGCTCGCTGGCTTCCCTTGCATTCAACGCCATGGGTGGCAACACCTTCATACACTAATGCACCAGAAAGCATCAGATAGATGGCCTACACATACAAATCAGATAGATGGCCTACACATACACATCAGATAGATGGCCTACACATCAGATAGATGGCCTACACATCAGATAGATGGCCTACACATCAGATATATGGCCTACACATCAGATAGATGGCCTACACATCAGATAGATGCCCTACATATCAGATAGATTGCCTACATATCAGACAGATGGCCTACACATCAGATAGATGGCCTACACATCAGATAGATTGCCTACATATCAGATAGATGGCCTACACATCAGATAGATGCCCTACATATCAGATAGATGCCCTACATATCAGATAGATGCCCTACATATCAGATAGATGGCCTACACATCAGATAGATGTTCTACAGAGACAGAGGGGCGCTGTTTCACTCGCTTGGATACTTTCTCCAGTGAGATGCATTTCAGCCTTTTGCGAATTGTACGAAAATGATGAAACACAAAGAGACGAAAGATACATTATTTACATGTTTCTTTCTTAGTACAGTTTTTGGGGAAGCCAAGCTTCCCTCGGCTCCATGAATGCACGCCACTTCCCACATGTGTATCAAAGTTGATGTCAAATCAAATCAAATTGTTTTCGTCACATGTGCCGAATACAACAGGTGTAGTAGACCTTACAGTGAAATGCTTAGTTACAAGCCCTTAACCAACAATGCAGTTAAGAAAAATACCTTTAAAAAAGTAGTAAATAAAAGTAACAAATAATTAAATAGCAGCAGTAAAATAACAATAGCTGGGCTTTTTTACAGGCAGTACCAGTTATTTGAGGTAACTGAGGTAATATGTACATGGAGGTAGAGTTATTAAAGTTATTAAATAACAGAGAGTAGCAGCAGCGTAAAAGGGGGGGGGGGACAATGATATACTGATGGGGATTAAATGCATTGACATGGCAAATACAGTATGCATATGTTCCCCTCCCTGGGATAGAACATGTTGATGTTTGATTAGATGATAATGTAAACAAAATCACCAGTCAGAAAAGAAAGAAGACACAAAAATCCACATATTTAGGTAAATTTGTGCAATTTTGTGTATCTTTCCCCTACTGTCAAATACATTAGCATTGGTTAATTCTAGAGTGATATATGTTGATTTTCACGAACAGGTGGGTGCTGTTTTGGTACAATCATTTCAAAGAAGAAAAATGTTGATATTTGACATTCAATTGAATACCTGAAATACCTGGGGGGTGAGTTGGCTGGTGTTGATAAAATGCCAGGGCTGAATTCCCAGTCCACTTTCTTTTCAATCTGTCAATTAGGTTAGTATTGTGAAGTAACTACAATCCTCAGTTTTCTCCTGTCATATCCTGTCATGGGCTCCCGAGTGGCGCAGCGGTCTAAGGCACTGCATCTCGATTCCAAGCTGTATCACAACCGGCTATGATTGAGAGTCCCATAGGGCGGTGCACAATTGGCCCAGCATCATTAGGGTTTGGCCGGGGTAGGCCGTCATTGTCAATAAGAATTTGTTCTTAACTGACTTGGCTGGTTAAAAAAAAATTGCCATTAAATTCTGTAACTCTTTTAAAGTCACCATTGGCCTCATGGTGAAATCCCTGAACGGTTTCCTTCCTCTCCGGCAACTGAGTTAGGAAGGACTCCTGTATCTTTGTAGTGACTGGGTGTATTGATACACCATCCAAAGTGTAATTAATAAATTCACCCTGCTCAAAGGGCTGTTCAATGTCTTCTTGTTTTACCCATCTACCAATAGCTGCCCTTTTTTTGCTAGGCATTGGAAAACCTCCCTGGTCTTTGTGGTTGAATCTGTGTTTGAAATTCACTGCTCGGCTGAGTGACCTTACAGATCACTGTATGTGTGGGATACAGAGATGAGGTAGTCATAAAAAAAATATGTTAAACACTATTATTGCACACGGAGTGAGTCAATTTACTATGTGATTTGTTAAGCACATTTTTACTCCTGAACTTATTTAGGCTTGCCGTAGGGATGAATACTTATTGACTCAAGAAATTTCAGATTTTCATGTTTATTAATTTGTAAAAATGTGTAAAAACATGATTCCACTTTGACAGTATGGGGTATTGTGTGTTGGCCAGTAAAAAAATCTAATTTGAATCCTTTTTAAATTCAGTCTGTAACACAACAAAATTTGGAAAATGTTACTATTATAAATTCTTTACTGTTATTGCTGATATCATTTTATCACTTCACTTCAGCAACAATGGTCTCATTATATATGCTAATAAAGCTTATCTGAAACTGGATCAGACGGACAGACAGACTGACAGACATGCAGAGAGACAGACCACAGCCCAGAATAACAGTTCTGTTCCTCTCTCCTCCTTTTTTCACCCCTTTTGCCCCTCATTTTTCATGCCAGCCGAGATTAAAGTTGTTTCCGTCTCAGGGTCGTGGGGTGCTAGGTCCTTTGATCAGTCTCTCCTGTCCTGGCACAGACCCACAGGGTGCTACCCGACCCATATACCAGATCTGAAAACACAAAGCTGCTGGGCCAGACTGGACTGGACTGGACTGGACTGACACACACACACACACACACACACACACACACACACACACACACACACACACACACACACACACACACACACACACACACACACACACACACACACACACACACACACACACACACACAGGATGGGAAGGGCAGGGCAGGGCTGGAGTAGACTGGGCCAGCTGGACCCTAGCCTTCTCTACCCATTCTGTCTTTCTGTGTGTGTGATTGGGATGTGTGTTCTGTAATGATCCTTCACTGACTAGCACGTTTTATATGTAATTACCCAGAATAGCTCTCCAGAAACAACATATTGCATTATTTAGCTTGACAGTTACTGTAATCAATGATATGTAGGGTACGGTGTGTAGCTTTTAAACATGTGGCTATTGATTGGTGTTATTGAATACATAGATTACTGCATGAACTCTATTAAATCCAAGGGAGTCCACTACACAGGGCAATATTTATTATTACTGTAAACGTATATTTTATAACCTTAATTTTTCAAAGGTTTCTCAAGGGTTTCTTTCAGTTTTGGAACTTCACTTTGTCTATCCAGTGTGGCTAATTAGTTGTTGGATAGCAGCAGCAGTGGTTGGTGTGTGTGTTGACTCTTAAAGTGTGTGTCTTTTCCGTGGAGTGTGATAGAAGACAGGAACTAGGGGGAAGTTGACGGTAGGACACTCCCACCTAGGTGCTGTAATACTAGGGAGCGCAGAGAGTAAGTGTTGGTGAGCGTCACAAATGGCACCCTATTCTCTTTTTCTAGTGCAGTACATTTGACGAGAGAGCGAGAGAAGAAAGAGAGAGCAATGTCTGGTCAAAAGTACTGCACTATAAAGGTATATGGTGTCATTTGGGCCACAACCATGGTATTTGAGAAGACCAAGCAGCTGGGGCAGTGATGCAGACAGCTAATCAATAGAGGACTTACTGCCTCATAACTGGCCTGGTTAGGAGCTCTGTCTCCAACAGCAGCAGGTAGACTAGCGGTTAAGAGAGAACAGGACAAGACATTCAACCAGCTTCTCAGTCACTCTATTCTCAGTATCCATACTCAACTCTCAAGCTAGCTAGTTCAACCAGACTACACTTGCATCCCAAATGGCACTCTATTCACTACATCAGAGGTACTCAACTCTTACCCTATGAGGTCTGGAGCCTGTTTGTTTTCTGTTCTACCTGACAATTAATTGCACGCACCTGGTGTCCAAGGTCAAAATCAGTCCCTGATTAGAGGGGAACAATGAAAAAATTCAGTGGAACCGGTTTCGAGGTCAAGAGTTGAGTTTGAGATCCCTACATTGTCTTTTGGGAGCTATAAAGGTAATAGGGTGCCATTTTAAATTATCACCCATATTTAACCGTGCTATCCATGATGCCTAAATAATCCTTAAAACCCATCCAGGTTGCTCCAGCCATTACAATTTATCACTGAGCTGTGATTAATCCCTGTTTAACCGAGTCAACAGGGACCAGTTTAGTTAAATCAGCTTGGTCACATCCCATCGGCCTGGTCACCTCACCCTGGGTGGCTGGAGCTGGGTGACAGCAGCATGGAAGAATCAACAGGGAATGCGTCAGATTCCTGCGGCAAGTGTAAAACTACAACCAGTTAGCAAGTAGGACATTTCCTAGTTCCGACTAGGACTTGAAAGTGGCAATAATCCTCATTATGAGTGTCACACCATGGGGTTAGTGCACTAGTGCTCGTCTAGCGACAAGTGGCCATCTATAGCGACATGGTCGACTTGCTACTGAATACATTATTTTGTGTTAATTTGTACGTTTTTTTGTGCATAAAGTTCATACTATTTTGGACATCAGATCAAGAGTTACTAACCTCGATTTCAATTTCAACTCCGACTCAGCTGTTCCCTTCTTTACACCGGACAAATGTCCAGTCACTTGAGTATAAGATGGACAAGCTCTTTTCTCAAGTTTCCTATCAATGAGACTTGAAAAACTAATAATCTATGCTTTACAGAGATTTTGCTGACTGACGCCATGAATATACAACTCAGACGATTCTCGCCTCGTCACAATCGGACAGTGAATTTGGGCAAAACCAAAGGGGGGGAGTGTAAACATCAACTGGTGCACAGCTCAATTTTGTTTTAGCCATGGACAAACTCACCTGATTTAAATCATTGAGGACTTCATGATTAGTTGACATGTTCAATTACAGTCAATTCAAATCAAGTTGTATTGGTCTCAAACATGTGTTTAGCATGTTATTGCGGGTGTAGCGAAATGCTTGTGTTTCTAGCTATGACAGTGCAGTAATATCTAACAAGTAATATCTAACAATTTCACAACATACACCCAATACAAACAAATCTAAGTACAGGAATATAATTAAGAATACATCTGTACCAGTTCCCCCTGTATATAGCTCAGCTATTGTTACTCACTGCTGCTCTTTAATTATTACTTGACAGTAGGGGAAATATACACAACATTTATTTTATTTTACCTTTATTTAACTAGGCAAGTCAGTTAAGAACAAATTCTTATTTTCAACGATGGCCTAGGACCAGTGGTTTAACTGCCTGTTCACGGGCAGAATGACAGATTTGGACCTTGTCAGCTCAGGGATTTGAACTTGCAACCTTTCAGTCCAACGCTCTAACCACTAGGCTACCCTGCCGCTTCCCTGCCGCCCCAGAATACACTGTATGTATTCTGCCATATTCCCAGTCACTTTCCATCGGTTAAATGCTGTTATTCACGCTTTCAGTTTTCCGCGAATGCTGCCATCTATCCACGGTTTCTGGTTTGGGTAGGTTTTAATAGTTACAGTGGGTAAACAATTTCCTATACACTTCCTGATAAACTCAGTCACCGTATCAGTATATTCATTAATGTTATTATTGGAGGCTGCCCGGAACATATCCCAGTTCGAGTGATCAAAACAATCTTGAAGCGTGGATTCCGATTGGTCAGACCAGCGTTGAATAGTTCTTAGCACGGGTACTTCCTATTTGAGTTTCTGCTTATAGGAAGGGAGAAGCAAAATGGAGTCGTGGTCAGATTTGACGAAAGGAGGGTGGGGGAGGGCCTTGTAGGCATCCCGGAAGTTGGAGTAAAAGTGGTTGAGTGTTTTAGTAGCGCGAGTACTACAGTCAATGTGTTGAGAGAACTTCGGCAGCCTTTTTCTCAAATTTGCTTTGTTAAATTCCCCAGTTACAATAAATGTGTTTTGCAGTGAAGTTCTTTGAGGGCCATCGTGGTATCGGCTTGAGGGGGATATACACAGCTGTGACTATAACCGAAGAGAATTCTCTTGGGAGATAATACGGTCGGCATTTGATTGTGAGGTATTCTAGGTCGGGTGAACAAAAGGACTTGAGGTCCTGTATGTTATCACAATCACACCATGAACCGTTAATCATGAAACATACACCCCCGCCATTCTTCTTTCCGGAGAGATATTTATTCCTGACTGCGCGATGAATTGAGAACACTGGCTGGCTTGAGAAAACTGGCTGGACCTATTCAGACAGTATATCCCGAGAGAGCCATATGTCCGTGAAACAGAGTACGTTACAATACCTGATGTCTCTCTGGAAAGAAATCCTCGCCCTGAGCTCGTCAACTTTATTATCCAGAGACTGACAATTAGCGAGTAATATAGTCGGAAGCGGTGGGTGGTGTGCGTGTCTTCTATGTCGCACTAGAAGACCACTCCGAGTTCCTCTCCAAGCACCTAGGTGTGCTTGTCTGGGGCTACAACAAAAATCTGTACTGTTGGGGTACTTGAGGACTGGAGTTGGGAAATACTGCTGTAGGCTACTGACCTATTCCAAGCTTCCTCAGGCATTTCACCACACATCTGCCTGTAGTTATTGAACTCAACCTGACGGAGGTTTGTTTGCTGTGATTCAGTGTGGGAAACAGCTGCGGGCCAGCTTGTGACAGATGGGTGTGTTTTGGCAGTGGCAAGGACAAACCCAATAAACACCCACATCAAACCACACCCCCAAGACAACTCTTGTTTGCCTTCAGTCATGGCCGCTAGCCATTTTTAATGAGCATTGATGTAACTTTTGGCCAGATGAGGAAGTTCAGTCGCCCTTTAAAGCTGGCCTAGAAAGACAGGGAGTCTTCACACTGAGAAGAATTGCTAGTGTTGGGAAGTTTGAGGTCTTTCTCTGACTTCTTTATCCCCAGGAATCATGTCTTTCTTTCTCTCACTTCTTTTCTCATTTTTTCTTTCCTTTGTTTCTCATTTTCTTTCTCTAATTTATTTTCTTTTTCACTCTCGCTCTATTACTCTCTAACTCATTCTCTCTCTCTCTCTCTCTCTCTCTCTCTCTCTCTCTCTCTCTCTCTCTCTCTCTCTCTCTCTCTCTCTCTCTCATTCCCATTCTTAAAAAATGTTTACTCTCCAGACAAGTAACTTCACAGCAAGAAGCATTGCGTTCTAAGTGTAAAGACCCTCACAATAACAAGATATTTGACACAATACATGACATTTGTTCAACCCTGCACCTCAGCCCCCACACAAAATATGGCGTTAACAAAAACGGAAGAGGGCCGAAGGATGTGGGGAAACAGAATGAAACACAACAGCTGTCTGACAGTCACAAATGAGTAAACAAAGCTTGCGTGGTTCAGACATTCATTACAACATAAGCAACCATTGTTCTTGTATTGCTGCTGGTGGAGGGAAAAAACAGTGGCGAATGTAAAAAGAAGATTGAAAGGATGGAGGGAAAAAAGGAAGAAAGAAGAGAGAGAACAGCCTCCGCAGTAGACGCTGGATTCAATTAGAGAGCAACTCCTACTGAGTCGAGAATACACACACACACACGCACACGCGGACACGCACACACGCACGCACACACACACACACACACAGATCGAACACCCCACTCAGCCCCTGATACCTGAAAGGAGTGGAGGAGAAAGAGGAAACACATCGCACAGGGAGATATTGGGGGGGAGAGAGATAGAGATTTATGGTTATTTATTTTGGAACTTTTGTGAGTGTAATGTTTACTGTTAATTTTGATTGTTTATTTCACTTTTGTCTAGTTCGCTTGCTTTGGCACTGAAAACATATGTTTCCCATGCCAATAAAGCCCTTAAATTGAAATTGAAACTGAAATTGAGAGACAGAGCGAGTGGAAGAGAGAGAGACAGAGAAACAAAGAGAAACAGTGAGGGAGAGAGAGAGGGGAGTGGAGAGAGGGAGAGGAGAGAGAGTTCTCTCAGAGGAAGAAGAAATTGAGAAATGTTCTGTCTTTTTAAATTTGATCACTGAGAGCCCTGCTGAACAAAACAGCATACATTTCAAGCTGGTCTATGCTGGTCCATGCTGGTCAGATGCTGGTCAAGCTGGTCTGACCAGTATTGTCTAGCTGGTTCTGCTGGCCCACCAGCATGGTCTAGCTGGTTATGCTGGCAGACCAGCATGGTCTAGCTGGTTATGCTGGCAGACCAGAATGGTCTAGCTGGTTATGCTGGCAGACCAGCCTTCGTTGTGTTTGCTGTTGACCAGCCTTCACTGTGCTTTCGCTGGTCATCAGCTTCTGTTATGGTTTTGCTGGTGAGATAAGCCAAAGCAAAAGCAGCATCAAGTCACATGATACTGGCTTGCAAAGTTAAGTTTAATTCCTATTGGAATCCAGCCAGAGTGGATTCCCACAATCTGCATTCATATTGATTTGTAGGATTATGATTGAAATTTACTGAGTGGACGGACGGGGTGTCCAACAATACACTCCCCTCCCAACATGTTTTTTTTTTCACATGACCCTCCCCTTGTACTGTAAAAAAAGAGGATTAACAAATAATAACTGTAGCAACCCTGTGTTTGTGTGGATATCAATTTTACCACTATAGCATGGTTTTATGGCACAGTAGATGCCACACAGGGCTAGGGCCAGAAGGAAGAGGATTTGCCAACCACCTAGGACGAGCTCACTCTCTCTGCCTGTCTCATTACACTACGATCAGAGCTGGCTGCAGACAATGATCAGCTAGGGGGAAATCAGATTTCCAAATGTTGATGCTAAAATACATGTAATGAATTTTCCACCAACAGGTTTCTGTACCAATGTACCACACACAACCAATAAGCAACAGATTACTGCATGCCGATTACCGACTTCGAGTGCTTCATCGTGGTTTGTGTTTTCAACACCATAATCAAATAATATATGTCAATCTCGACAAACAGAAAATACATCCCTCCCTACTCGATACCGAAGGTTTGGCTTGAACGGCCGGTGAGCAGTTTGAATGCTGGAATTATTTAGAGTGGAGTGGAAGAACATGAGCATGTAGCCTACAGGATACTTTTAAAGTAGCCAAATCAGATTAAATCATTGTGACTGGTTGTGTCTTTGTCACACATAAAAGGTGATACATTTGAAAAGTTAAATGACAAATATTTAGGCTATATTGAAGCGTTAGGTTAGAGGTTGAGGAAAAGCCGCTCCGACTGGAAAGGAGGCTGAACAATAATTAAGCTTTCCTGAATAACTGAGACTGTGGCCACATGGTCACACAGGATGACTTGGGAGAATGATGATCGGCAACAGACAGCGCATCAGAATCAGAAGTAAAGATACAACCAGAATGTCATGTACTGCGCCTTTCTAGACCTTATAATCTGTCAAGAGTAGACCCACAATGGATCCAAATGGAATGAATGGAATCAAACATTCAAATTACAGTGCTTTTGAGCCATTATTCAAATGACATTTTCACTGCAGTTTACACTTGAAAACAATAATTCAATATTCATTGCATTGTGTTGTAGGCTAGTCTAGGTAGCAGCGTTTCTGCTAGCCTGTAATTGATGGATTTTGTCAATAAAATAAATAAAAGCAGATAGATTAAATTGTAGCTAGCCAAACTGCTGTTGAGGAGAGAAAGAGCAGAGGAGCCTCGGCCTAGGCTACTGTTGATTGCAAAGATGGAGGCCTTTTCATTGAGTCAAAATGAAAGTTATAGAGTATATATAGTTAAAAGCCGTTGACCATTTAACATCTATTGAGTTGCAATGTCCCATAAATTGACTGTCCAAATTGACTGACCAAATAAACTTTAAATATCTACAAAATTAGTTTTGCAGTGACACAATTCGAAAGGAAGACTACAGCTAAATTGGCTCCTTATACTGTTTGTAATTCAGAAATTATTATTTTGATTCCCATGATTCGATTCACAGCGATTTAACCAAACCCCAACTCCTACAATGGCGAAGCACATCATTGTAAGTCAAAAATAATTGTTTAAAAATAATAGATTTATATGAATTAAATGAATCACAATTGTATTTTTTACTATTGTAAGAAATATGAAGTAATCCGTTATACGTTAACTATAATGTGGATGGCCTGAACAAAATCAATAGGAGAGCTTTTTTAGCTGTGTGTCACATGTACACTGTTCTTTCATGCGTAATGTTCTTGTGGATTGATTTAGTGTAGAGAATGATTTGATGTGTGGTATGATTGCTAGTTAACATATTACAGAGCTGGACAAACAAGTAAATTACAAACTGTCCCCAAGTAAATTACAAACTGCCCCTTAGAAAGATTAACTAATAATATTACTGGAACAACCGTTTCAATAACGGGTGCAATAAGTCAGTCAAACAGAATCCCCCCCAAAAATCGATGTTATTTATCTTTGTGTAACATCACATACATTTATTGATTAATTAATCAATCAATGCACATGCAAAAACAAAGCAATTCCCCCAAAATTGCTGAAATGGGGCATGCTGGGAAATATGATAATAATAGTTATGATTTTGCAAACCAGAAAAATTCTGATTACTTGAGAGTCAACCTCACAACCTCTCAGTTACCAGCACCCTGAATTTCCTGCTACACCACTGGATCTGTGTGTATGATAAACGTTTTTAAAAGATTAGAACCAATAGACATTCTGTAATTTGTCCAATTGGGGGAAGCCTTTTGGGTGCCACGTAGAACCTTTAGATATTTTAGAACCCTCTCACAAGGAACCCTCTCACAAGGAACCCTTGTGGGTTCTTCGTTTTGTCACTATAGGGGAAACCTTTTGGATTCTACATAGAACCTTGTCATGAATAAATCTCTGGTTACAGAGATGTGTCATTTGTATATGTATTTATTTGCATTTATTATGGATCCACATTAGCTGCCAAGGCAGCAGCTACTCTTCCTGCGGTCCTGCAAAATGAAGGCAGTTATAGAATTGTACAATACATTCATAACCAATTTCACAACACACTAAGTGTGTGCCCTCAGGCTCCTATTCAACTACCACATATCTAGAGCTCAAAATCTGTGTGTGTATAGTGCGTATGTTATCATGTGTGTGTATGCATGTGTCTGTGCCTATGTTTGTGTTTCTTCACAGTCCCCGCTGTTCCATAAGGTATATTTTTGTGTTTTTAAATCTGATTCTACTGCTTGCATCAGTTACCTGATGTAGAATAGAGTTCCATGAAGTCATGGCTCTATATAGTACTGTGCACCTCCCATAGTCTGCTCTGGACTTGGGACTGTGAAGAGACCTCTGGTGCCATGTCTATTGGGTATGCATGGCTGTCCGAGCTTTGTGCTAGCCATTTAAAAAGACAGCTCGGTGCTTTCAACATGTCAAGTAGTGATGTAGTCAATCTCTCCTCCACTTTGAGCCAGGAGAAATTGATGTTATCTCTCTGTGTACATCCAAGGGTCAGACGTGCTGCTCTGTTCTCAGCCAATTCAAATTTTCTTAAGTCCCTTTTTGTTGCACCTGACCACACGACTGAACAGTAGTCCAGGTGCGACAAAACTAGAGCCAGGAGGACCTGCCTTGTTGATAGTGTTGTTAAGAAGGTAAGGCATTGCTTTATTATGGACAGGCTTCTCCCCACCTTTGGTACTGTTGTATCAACATGTTTTGACCATGTTTTGACCTCAACTTGCTCAATTTCCACATTATTTAGGTCAAGATTTAGTTGAGGTTTAGGATTTAGTGAATGATTTTAGTTTTGGAAATATTTAGAAATATTTACTAACTTAGTCCTTGCCACCCATTCTGAAACTAACTGCAGCTCTTTGTTAAGTGTTGCAGTCATATCAGTCGCTGTAGTAGCTGACATGTATAGTGTTGAGTCATCCGCAAACATAGACACGCTGGCTTTACATGTCATTAGTGAAGCTTTTTAAAAGTAGTTCCTGATTCTACCTGGATTATGTTGCAGAGGCTTCCATTAAAGAACACCTTCTGTCTTCCGTTAAAGAATATCCTCTGTGTTCTGTTAGACAGGTAACACTTTATCCACAATATAGCAGGGGATGTAAAACCTGAAAGTCTGTAGTCAATTTATTTACTGCAAAATAGCATTGTATCTGGTCAAATACAATTTTTTCCAAAACTTTACTCAGGGTTGGTAACAGGCTGATTGGTCAGCTATTTGAGCCAGTAAAGGGGGCTTTACTATACTTAGGTTGCAGAATGACTTTTGCTTCCCTCCAGGACACACTTTCTAGAAGGCTAAAATTGAAGATATGGCAGGTAGGAGTGGCAATATCGTCCGCCATTATCCTCAGTAACTTTCCATCTAACTTGTCAGACCCTGGTGGTGTGTCATTGTTGATAGACGACAATACTTTTTTCACATTTTCCACACTCACTTTAGGGAATTCAAAATGACTTTGCTTGTCTTTCATAATTTGGTCAGATATACACTACTTGGATGTTTAGTATCAGCGTTTGTTGCTGGCATGTCATGCCTAAGTTTGCTAATCTTGCCAATTAAAACATTATTAAAGTAGTATCAGCAATATCAGTCGATTTTGTGATGAATGAGCCATCAGATTTAATGAATGACAGAGGTGAGTTTGCCTTTTTATTCCCCAAAATGTAATTTAAAGATGCTCCAAAGCTTTTTACTATCATTCTTCATGTCATTTATCTTTGTTTCAAAAAGTAGCTTCTTCTTCTTTATATTCAGTTCAGTCACATTATTTCTCAGTCACATGATTTGCAGCATGTTTGCCAATCGGTTGTGCTTTCGGACTTATTTGCCATTCCTTTTGCCTCATCCCTCTCAACCATACATTCTTTAAATTCCTAATCATTCCATTGGGATTTAACATGTTTTGCAGTCATTTTTAATGTGTGCATGCTTATTAGTAACTGGGATAAGCAATTTCATGAATGTGTCAAGTTCAGCGTCTGTTTGCTCCTCATTACACACCACGGACCAACAAATATTCTTTACATCAATAACACAGGAATCATTACAAACCTTATTGTGTGACCTCTTATACACTATTTTAGGCCCGGCCTTTGGAACATTGGTTTTCCTAGATATGGCTACTATATTGTGATCACTACATCAGATGGATCTGGATACTGCTTTCAAGCACATTTCTGAAGGTTTATTAAAGATGTAATAAAAACATGTTGAAGATTTCATTCCTGTGCTGTTTGTAATTACCCTGGTAGGTTGACTGATAACCTCAACCAGGTTGCAGGCACTGTTTATAGTTGTAAGCTTTTTATTGAGTGGGCAGCTTTATGAAAGCCAGTCAATACTTAAATCACCCAAAAAATATACATCTCTGTTGATATCACATACATTATCGAGTACTTCACACATATTATCCAGATAATGACTGTTAGCATTTGGTGGTCTATAGCAGTTTCCACACAAGAATGGGCTTTAGGTGAGGGAGAGAAACCTGTAGCCATATTACTTAAACAGTATTTAACATGAGATCCTCTCTTAGCGTTACAGGAATGCGGTTCTGAATATAGACCGCAACACTGCCCCAATTGGCATTTCTGTCTTTTCGTTAGATGTTATAACCATGTATTAATACCACTGAATGTCATCTGTTACTGGCAAGTTATTAATGTCATTTGTCCCTATGACTTATTTGTAGCAGGTTAGGAGAACTTACACTGCAGATTAGGATAATTAACGTAGCAGGTTAGAATAATTAGGTTAAGGTTAGGGAAAGGGTTACAGTTAGGTAAAATGCTCTCCTAACCTGCTACAAAAAATCACGTCCAGTCCTGGCTGTACTCCATCTGGTCACAACCATAGGTGAACCCTTTTGGGTGCCACATAGAAGCCAGAGGCTGGATTGCAATAAGAGTTCAAATTGGAATGATACATCACTTTGCAAGCCAACATAATGTGACTTGATACAGGTTTTGCGGGTGAGAAGCATATGCTGGTATGCTGGTCACGTGTCAAAAACACAGCGAAGGCTGGTCACCAGCGAAAACACAGCGGCTGGTCACCAGCGAAAACAGAACGAAGGCTGGTCACCAGCGAAAACACAGCAAAGGCTGGTCACCAGCGAAAACACAGCGAAGGCTAGTCACCAGTGAAAACACAGTGAAGGCTGGTCACCAGTGAAAACACAGCGAAGGCTGGTCACCAGCGAAAACACAGCGAAGGCTAGTCACCAGTGAAAACACAGTGAAGGCTGGTCACCAGTGAAAACACAGCGAAGGCTGGTCACCAGTGAAAACACAGCGAAGGCTGGTCACCAGTGAAAACACAGCGAAGGCTGGTCACCAGTGAAAACACAGCGAAGGCTGGTCACCAGTGAAAACACAGCGAAGGCTGCTCACCAGCTAAAACACAGCGGCTGGTCACCAGCGAAAACACATCGAAGGCTAGTCACTAGTGAAAACAGAACGAAAGCTGTCCTCGAAAAAAAACACTGCGAAGACTGGTCACCAGCGAAAACACAGCGAAGGCTGGTCGCCAGTGAAAACACAGCGAAGGCTGGTCACCAGTGAAAACACAGCAAAGGCTGGTCACCAGCGAAAACACAGCGAAGGCTGGTCACCAGCGAAAACACAGCGAAGGCTGCTCACCAGCGAAAACACAGCGAAGGCTGCTCACCAGCGAAAACCCAGCGAAGGCTGGTCACCAGCGAAAACACAGCGAAGGCTGGTCACCAGTGAAAACACAGCGAAGGCTGGTCACCAGTGAAAACACAGCGAAGGCTGGTCACCAGTGAAAACACAGCGAAGGCTGGTCACCAGCGAAAACACAGCGGCTGGTCACCAGCGAAAACAGAACAAAGGCTGGTCACTAGCGAAAACACAACGAAAGCTGGCCTCGAAAAAAAACACTGCGAAGACTGGTCAGTCACCAGTGAAAACACAACAAAGGCTGGTCACCTGGTCGATGCTCGTCTATGCTGTTTTTTTTCAGCAGGGAGGCTTGTGTGTTATCTGGGAGCTGAGAGAAGCAGTATTATGAGTTGAAAGCTTGGATGAGAAAACGATGAGTCTTTACCTCCATGGTAAATGTAACATCTCCACTTTTACAAAATCAAGTTTAAGTGATGAGAATACAGGGTTGAATACAGCTGTCACGGAGAGAATAAGAATACCTTTAAGAAATAAATATAGCTCATTTACAGAGTGTTCCAGCAAGGCAGTATTACTGAAGGAGCCTTTAACATTTTATACATTTTTTTCATACATTTTAGTCATTTAGCAGATGCTCTTATCCAGAGCGACTTACAGGAGCAAATAGGGTTAAGTGCCTTGTGTGAGAGAAAAATTAGCTATTTACCTGATTTGTTTGATATTAATAGTTAACAATTAATACTTAACAAATAGTAAGACATTTTTGCTCTACTAATGCTGTGTTTTTATGGTCTCCACTCCAGCTCCCTGCAGCTAATCTGGGCGTATGGTCACTAGAGATAGTTTGAGTTGACAATTGAGTTACAGCCTGCATTCCATAGACAGGATGTGGTGGATGTAACCGAGATAGAGATGGCCTGGAGGAGTAGAACAAAACCCTAATTTTTCCTAATCATCCTTGCATCTGGGAAACGAAGACGAGGTGGGGTTAAAACGGCACCACAAGATGAACCCGAGGTGGCTTAAGATGCCCTCCAATCTGCATGGGAGGGGTGGAGCCACCCATGACTATGCATTTATTGATCTACTATATAAGAACTCTGCATTGTCTGTAAGGTTAAGCTCTCGGCAACACACGCTTCAGAGAGTGCGGTCGACCAGATCATTATTGCAATAATTAATCAATATAAAATAAAGATGATTGTTTGAAGAAATGACAAAGTGTCTCACGCTTGGTTAGAATTTCCACCACACTTGCTGAAGAGCACATTTGTCACCTACTCAGCTTAGGGATTCGAACCAGCGACCTTTACATTTTTTGCCCAACATTCTTAACCGCTAGGCTAACGAAAGTCCTGAAATGCCAAAGTACTAGTACTGTAGACACACATGTAACTGAGCAGAGTATGAGCCCTGGAAGAGAAGAGGAGAAGAGAAGAGGAGAGTAGAGGAAAGATAGTACCACACAACCAGTGATGTAAAGTACTTAAGTAAAAATTCTTTAAAGTACTACTTAAGTAGTTTTTTGGGGTATCTGTACTTTACTATTTATATTTTTGACAACTTTTACTTTTACTTCACTACATTCCTTAAGAAAATAATGTGCTTTTTACTCCATACATTTTCCCTGACACCCAAAAGTATTTCTTACATTTTGACAGGAAAATGGTCAAATTCACGCAATTATCAACAGAACATCCCTGGTCATCCCTACTGCCTCTGATTTGGCGAACTCACTAAACACAAATGCTTTGGACTCAACCAGAGCAGAGTTTGGCCATCATTCAGAAGGTTCCCTCCCTAAGTGTGAGGTCAGAAGGTCACAGACAGCAGACATGCAGGGAGACGGATAATGAGGGAAGGGATTCTCCTCCACTCCCATCTGATTCACTGACAAGAACGACTACTCTGGGTTCACATTCTGTGTCTCTATCTATACCTCTCTCGCTCTTTCCCCATTTCTCTCTTTCCATCTATCGCTCTTTCTCCCTCTCTTTCTGAGAACTGCCTCTCCCTGTGATGGTGTAGTGCAGCATCAGCACAGCCCAATATGTTACAGTACTTCCAGTTACTGTACAGTAACTAAACCTTATTCCCAGCACGAGGGAAGAAGCATCTTCCTACTGCCTTCTGTATCTCATACTCATCCAGCTCCTCTCTTTCTCTCTGTCTCTGTTCCCCCCCTTCTCTCTCCATCCACCGTTCCCAGTCCCTGAGAATGAGTCACGTACAACACCACGTATCAAGGGCTTTACAACCAGCGTACAGTCAATAGTAATAACCATAATACTACTATAAAAAGGAGTGAGAGGAAGGTTCTGCAGCCAGAGTGCCATTTACTAGCAACGAACGTACATAGTGGTGCCTGCGTCTGGACTAATGGGGCCATGTCCTCCCCAGCTATCGGCTCTGGGACCAGGGATGCATCAAGTAAGCCCAACAGATTTTTCCTGGTGACAGAGACAACATGCTTTGTGGGATGAACACTTCTGGAAATTGATTTAGGAGTAGAGACGTGGTCCCAGAGGCGCGTCGCTGACAAATAGGCAGATTCTGCATGAATGCACTACTCTGCACAGGCGGGGGAATCATCTTACTGGAGAGAAGGAAGGAGAGGGGTGAAGAGGGAAGAGAGACAAGGAAGTAAATGGAAGAATGAGATAAATACAAAAAGGGGAGGGGTGAAATAGACAGACGTGAGAATAAGAGACAATGAAAGAAGTAGTCAGTGAGTGAGTGAAGTGGAATGAGACAGAGATGATTGAGAGAGATAGAAAGAGAGAGAAGAGTGAAAACTATATTTGAAAATCTCTGACTATAGTATAAGCTGTGTTGTCACCCGAGGCAGTAGGAGAGGAGAGAGAGCAGAGCTTGGGGCTATGTGAAGCTATGTGGGGATAGGACCAGGAGAGGATGGAGGAAGCTATAGCCAAGATGTATCTAACCTGCCCTGCTGGACACCCCATCGCCCATTCACCACTCTGACCAAAACACCAGCCACACACTAAAAAATATGGGTTCCTCAAGGGTTCTTTGAGAAAGGGTGATGGTGCTATGTGGAACCATAATGACCCATAGAACCCTTCGAGCCCTTCAATGGTTCTTTTCAGTTACATTTTATTTTATTTTAGTGTTCGTTAAATTGTAGGGGCGTGGTTTGCTCATAGCTCTTTTTGTGCAATCTGAGTGAGAGTGTCATTCCAGTTTATCCAATATGTTGTGTTAAAGCCAGGTACAGTGTCTTGTAAAAGACTCACGCATGGCCGTGCGTCAATTGAGACCTGTTGTGTAAATCAGTGGTTTTCAATTCTCTCCCCAGGGACTCTCTCTACACCTCCCCAGGGACTCTCTCTACACCTCCCCAAGGACTCTCTCTACACCTCCCCAGGGACTCTCTCTACACCTCCCCAGGGACTCTCTCTACACCTCCCCAAGGACTCTCTCTACACCTCCCCAGGGACTCTCTCTACACCTCCCCAGGGGCTTTCTCTACACCTCCCCAGGGACTCTCTCTACACCTCCCCAGGGACTCTCTCTACACCTCCCCAGGGACTATCTCTACACCTCCCAGGGGCTCTCTATACCTCCCCAGGGACTCTCTCTACACCTCCCCAGGGACTCTCTCTACACCTCCCCAATGACTCTCTCTACACCTCCCCAGGGACTCTCTCTACACCTCCCCAGGGACTCTCTCTACACCTCCCCAGGGACTCTCTCTACACCTCCCCAGGGACTCTCTCTACACCTCCCCAGGGACTCTGCATGTAGCTTAGCGGTTATAGTGTCGGGCCATTAACTGAAAGGTTGGTAGTTTGAATCCTTGAACTGTCTAGGTGAAAAATCTGTCAAAGTGGCATGAGCAAGGCACTTAACCCTAATTGCTCTAGAGATAACTGTCAAAAAAAGCTGATCCCTACTCTCAGGGGGAGTGGGATTTGCAAAAAAACTCCTTTCCATTTCACACCAACCAAAGTGAAACAGGACAAATAAACGCCCCCTATTTGACCTTTAACCCAGCTGTTCCAGGGCTAGACCAAACACAATAACACCTATGGAATTTTAACAATATAATATGGCTAACCAGAAAAAATAACCCTGTATGGTTCTTCATTAGTTTTTTTGTAGAACCTTTGATAAGGTTCTTTATAGAACCATTCTCCATAAAGGTTCTATGAATAGCCCTTACTAACGGTTGTGTACAGCACCAAAAAGGGTTATAACCATAGGGGAACCCTTTTTGGTGTTTTAATAGTTCTTTATAGAACCATAGGAATGGTTCTATGTCGCACCAAAAAATGGATTTGATATGGTCACAAACCAAATAACCCATATTTGTCACTATATAGAACCATTTGATTTTACTCTGCATAATCAATCCAGAAAGCATCAGGTGACTAATGGCACACTTTTCCCATTATAGTGCACTTTTTTTGACTAGGGCCCATAGGGCTCTGCTCAAAGTTGTTGCACTAGATAGGATTAAGGAGCCATTTGGGATGTATTGTTGTGTGTGTGGGCCTGGTTAGTGGTCAGACAAACACAGCTCTGTGGGGTAATCAAAACTCATTCGCATTACAAATGTCCTGTTCAAGCTATTGAACTATTATTGACTCATGATGGATAGTTAGGATAGTTTTTAAAATAGTTTTTATCTTCTCCCCTCCCCCTCCCTCCCTCCACCTTTTCTATCTCTCTCTTCCTCTCTTGCCATCTCTTTTTCCCTCTCTGTCTCTCTCCAAAAGTACTTGGACACCTGCTCGTCGACTATATCATTTAAAAATCACGGGCATTAATATGGAGTTGGTCCCCCTTTTGCTGCTATAACAGCCTCCACTCTTCTGGGAAGGCTTTCCACTAGATGTTAGAACATTGCTGCAAGGACTTGCTTGCATTCAGACACAAGAGCATTAGTGAGGTTGGACACTGATGTTGGGCTATTAGGCCTGTTGGGCTAGTCAGCGTTCCAATTCATCCTGAAGGTGTTCGATGGGGTTGAGGTCACGGCTCTGTGCAGGCCAGTCAAGTTCTTCCACACTGATCTTGACAAACATTTTCTATATGAACCTCGCTTTGTGCATGGGGGCATTGTCATGCTGAAACTGGAATGGGCCTTCCTCAAACTGTTGCCACAAAGTTGGAAGCACAGAATTGTCTAGAACTTCCCTTCACTGGAACTAAGGGGCCTAGCCTGAGCCATGAAAAACAGGCCCGGACAATTATTTCTCCTCCACCAATCTTTAAAGTTGGCACTATGCATTCAGGCAGTTAGCGTTCTCCTGGCATCTGCCAAACCCAGATTTGTCCGTTGGACTGCCAGGTGGTGAAGCGTGATTCATCACTCCAGAGAAAGCGCTTTCACTACTCCAGAGTCCAATGGTGGCGAGCTTTACACCAGTCCAGCCGACGCTTTGCATTGCGCATGGTGATCTTAGGTTTGTGTGCGGCTGCTCGGCCATGGAAACCCATTTCATGAAGTTCCCGACAAACAGTTCTTGTGCTAATATTAGTTCCAGAGGCAGTTTGGAACTCAGTACTGAGTGTTCTAACCGAGGACAGATGATGTTTACGTGCTACGCGCTTCAGCACTCGGTGGTCCCATTCTGTGAGCTTGTGTGGCCTACCAATTTGCTGCCTAGCCGTTGTTGCTCCTAGACGTTTCACTTCACAATAAAAGCACTTACAGTTGACCTGGGCAGCTCAAGCAGGGCAGAAATTTTATCAACTGACTTGTTGGAAATGTACCATCCTATGACGGTGCCACGTTGAAAGTCATTGAGATCTTCAGTATGGGCCATTCTACTGCCAATATTTGTCTATGGAGATTGCATGGCTGTGTGCTCGGTTTTACACACCTGTCAGCAACGGGTGTGGCTGAAATAGCCAAAACCACTAATTTGAAGGGGTGTCCACATAGTTTTTTTTATAAAGTGTATTTGCATTCCTACGTTTTTTGGTATCTTTCAAAATCGCTCCCAAACCCGCCACAGGCCCCCCTCTAAAGGACTCAGGAGGGTACAAAGTAGTCATCCAATCTGCTGACAAAGTGCTTCTCCTTTCACCAAACCCCCAAAACTGCTGCACAGACACTGTAGTCAGAGACAAAGTTCACATTCAAAAGACTACAGCTACTGTTTTGTCGTCACAGGGTTCTGTTGCCTTCCAAGCTGTTTCATTCTGCACACAGCAGTCGCACGCACGCATAGACGCACGCACGCATAGACGCACCCTCAGCCCAGTACGACTGTTCTGTTTTAGCATTTGCCACATTAGCGGCAGCGTCATAAATCAGGCGGTATAACAAATGGACTCCTCCTCGCTAGATAGCAGCTCTCTTCCTCTACAGAGAACAAGAAACACAAAGGTCAAATGATTAGCCTGGGTATGCCTGCACACCTTTAATGGCTCCAAGAAACCTTTGTGTGCGCAGGACAGGAGCCGTGCATCCTCAGCACATGTAGCATCTTGTTAAATACAGAACAGAAGAAGTAAATTAATGAATACTGCACTCCTTCTTCCTTCCTTCCTTCTCTATACACTCCTTCCTTCCTTCCTTCCTTCCTTCCTTCCTTCCTTCCTTCCTTCCTTCCTTCCTTCCTTCCTTCCTTCCTTCCTTCCTTCCTTCCTTCCTTCCTTCCTTCCTTCCTTTCATCCTTCTCGCTACACCCCATCTCCCTTCCCTCCTCTCTACACCTCCTTACATCCCCCCTTCTCTCTACACTCCTCCTTCCTTCCCTCCTTTGTTTCCATCTCTCAGTTCTACTGGCCAAGCGCAATGTTAGGGGATAGAATTGTAAGGCAAGATGTGTGTACCAAATGATTTGCTAGCAAAGAGAGGTGGAGACAGACCAAGAGAGAGAGAGCTAACTAAGGGTACATTTGTGAATTATTTTGCCCCGCAGGCAAGCCAAAATGCTTAGTTAGCTAGCAAGCTAGCAAAGGTTGTTTTACAGTTTTTCTCAGTCGCTTTGGTGCATTTCTTAGATCAAAAGTGCAATTCTTGATACTACTTGTACAAATCATCTAGTCACTTGTGCACATCAGTAAAGCAATTTCTTATTCCTTTGAACAAATTGCAATTGATAATGTACAAGTGTCAGCTTTTTTCCACATTATCAATTGCTCATGTCATGTTGATCAAAATATAGTAGATGGTTCTCTGTTGAATAGTCTTACCCCTCAAAACATCTAGGCATTAGTTCCTTGCATAAGCCATTACATGCAAAATTGTTGAACTATTTGTCATAAACTGTCGAGCATGTTTTTACACATTTCTATTAGACCTTTTGTACAAAAACGTGAATTGATGAATCGTACAGGTGAAATTGACCCTCACTCATGAAGGAATGTAAAGTGTTAGTTCAACCAACAATCAACCAGTTGTCTAAATTGCTCAAAGGTGCATCTCATGAAGAATCAATTGGCAAGCATATATAGACAGACCACAACACAGAGTTGCAATTTTCCAATAGTGGATGGACCAGGAAACGAACAGGGTCAACAGCCAAGAGGAGGAAGAAGAGGAGCAAGGATGCGTGGTGGAAGGCAAAACAGAGGAAGATGCAGAAGAGGACACAGGCGCATATCTGATGACAGAAGGGCCACTATTGTAGACCATGTTGTCAATCATGGCCTTACAATGGCTGAGGCGGGTCGAAGGGTGCAGCCGAATATTGGGAGATCAACCGTGTCCTCAATAGTTCAAACGTTTCGAAGAGAGAACAGGTATGTCCACCAATGTACACTGCACTGTTACTGTATATAAGCAGTATACTGTATACTTCCTACAATGCTTCATATTACAGTAGTCCACTTGTATTTCACAGCATACAGAAATCTACTCTATACAGATACATACTGCACCTTACATGCACCCACCTGTATGTTTTACAGTAAAATGTGTGTTTGCATAGTTTTTGTCTATGTGAAAGTGTGCGATGCATCACTGCATTTTTCCCCACATAGGACTGCAAGATTACCTCAAACCGGTGGCAGAGGACGCCTTTTCACACCTCAACAGGAGGCTATTTGCACCATGGTCCGAGCAAACAATGCCATGAGACTCAGGGAAATACAAAGGACCATCATAGAAGACAACGATGTCTTTGAAAACATCCATACGGTTAGCATCTCAACCATCGACAGGGTGCTGCATAGAAACCAGATGAGTATGAAACAGCTGTATCGTGTACCATTCCAAAGGAATGAGGACAGAGTTAAGGAGCTACGGTACCAGTATGTACAGGTAAAACATATTTATGTAACTACTTTACAGCAACATTTTATAGTGATACATAGTACAGTAAGCATAAACTGCACACATTTCCATTGCTTTGGAAGGAACATGCAATATATGTACATTTCATGTCACTCTTCCTTACCAAAACAAATTCAACTGTGTGTTCTGGGATATAGCGTATAATGGAGTTGGAATCAAGTGAACCCTCTCACAACTTTGTATACGTGGATGAGGCTGGCTTCAACCTGACCAAATGCAGAAGGCGGGGTCGGAAACGGCGAGGAAATATCACCATGTGTGCTGCTATTTCGGTGTCCTAACCCATATCCCCCTTATAGGGCCATACAACACCCAGCATCTATTCAACTTTTTAGAGACTCTCTACAGGGCTCTCATCCCTGATGATGAGAGGGGTCTGTTTAGAGAGGATTTGCCAAAGTAGGTGGTCATTTGTGATAATGTGAGTTTCCATCGATCAAACATCATAAGGCAATGGTTTGTGACCCACCCGAGGATGCTCATAGAATTCCTCCCACCTTATTCACCATTCCTTAACGCAATTAAGGAGTTCTTTTCAGCATGGAGGTGGAAGGTGTACGATCGTCAGCCACACACACAGATGACCCTGCTGGCTGCAATGGATGCAGCATGTGAGGACATCACAGTAGACGCCTGCAGGGGATGGATAAGGCATTCCAAAAGATTCTTTCCACGTTGCATTGGAAGGGAAAATATCCGGTGTGATGTGGATGAGAATATGTGGGTCGACAGACAGGAACATCTGGATGTGTAGAGACAGCACAACAGTGCTGGTCGCAAAGTTGTGCCTTAGGGGTGGTTTCCTGTGTTTCTTTCTAATTTATTTTTTTTTCCTTTGTGCCCCTTGGGTTGTCCAGTCTCTTTCAATCAATAACCCACATACAGTAATATGTAAATAGTACTGTTGAAATTGATATATGCCATAGAAGTGCAGCCTTGTGCATTTTCAATACAGTAACTGTCATCCAAACTGTAGCCTAAGTTTACATCAGGTAATACTGTCAAAGTACACAGTTACATTGACAACATGCCTAAACATTTTGACGACCTTGTTCGTGAACAATGACTCAATGACTTATCATTCTGATGACACTGCCATGATCATTGGCATGAATATTTACTTTTGAGAGATGTACTAAGGATTTTTAGTGACTGACTAGCTTTAGAAACATTTCTATTGTATATTGCAGTTTGTACAAATTGTTCTGAGAAATGCACTTATTATTTTGCACATGTTAGGGATGATGTGAAAAATGCACCAAAGCGACTGAGAAAAACTGTAATACAGTTAACAATCGCAACAAAAATAGTACTTTGCTAGCTACCTTAGCGCTGATGAAAACACCTGTTTCCATAAATTACAAGGTGTCTCCAGTTGTGTTGTTTGCATTTAACGATTGTGGCACTATGTGAAGCACTTTCCATGCATATTCACTTTCCATATTGGCCCAGTATGGCAACAGGGGCTCACTTTGAAGTCCCATTCTGACAACTTCTAGCTATTGCTGTCCACCAGCTTTGTGTTGCTGTTCAATATGAATGGTAACCAACTGCCAAAAGTGTTTCTTCCCTTTGCCATAGTGTTGACTGTACTGTACCATCACACTGTGGATTGCAGGATAGGAGAGACCCTAGGGACAGTGGAGACACTCTGTTCATAACCACCAGCGATAACAGCTATCACACTGTTTATCATTTTATTTACAGAGTAACAAACTGTAGGCAGTGCCATCTCTAGTCAGTCCCCAATGGAATAAACACTAACCCACCACAGCGAGAGAGAAAGAGAGAGAGAGAGATAGCGAGAGAGATAGAGAGAGAGAGAGAGAGAGAGAGCGAGCAAGCGAGAGGGAGTGAGAGCAAGAGAGAGAGAGAGAGAGCAAGCGAGAGGGAGAGAGAGCAAGAGAGAGAGAAAGAGAGAGGGAGAGAGAGTGAGTGAGTGATAGAGTGTGACAGCGAGAAAGAGAGAGAACGAGAGTGAGCGAGAGAGGGAAAGAGGGAGCGATAGAGAGAGAAAGAGATATAGAGAGAGTGAGAGAGCGAGAGAGAGAGGGAAAGCGAGGGATCGATAGAGAGAGATAGAGAGACAGAGAGAGAGAGAGAGAGGGAGAGCGATAAAGAATGAGAGAGAGTGCTCGAGACAAAGAGAGAGAGAGTTCGAGAAAAAGAGAGAGCCAGAGAGCCAGAGAGACAGAGAGAGAGCAATAGAGAGAGAGAGTTAGAGAGAGAGAGAGCGAGAGAGAGAGAGAGAGAGTTAGAGAGAGAGAGAGAGCAAGTGGGAAAACACACATATACACACACTGATAACAGCCATCACATTCTATCACTTAGAGATCCTAAAACATCAGGCATCCAGGGCCGGCCAGCTCTTGTTATTCCCCAATAAAATAAAATAAACAGTGAGCAGTGCGAAAAACACTCTCCTAACTGTGTTATAGATGCTGGTTTAAATGCACACAGAAGACTTGATCTCCACATACACCCATTTTCTCCCTCCAGGCAGCACAGAATAGTGCATCTCACCCATTTACTCTGATTCGATCCCAAGCTTATGGCCAATTATTACCCCGGCTACAGGACACACTGAGCAGAGTCAGCAGAAACCACAGTACAAACAGTCATTTAGCATGCTATCACAGAGAGAGGAAAGTGGAGAGAGTGGGGGAGAGAAATGGTGAGGAGAAGAGCGAGAGCAAGGGGAGAGATGCTACAGGGGGAGAGATGGGGCTTGGGCTGGGGGAGAGAGAGTAGAGGAAATCACACTAAAGTTGTGATGTTAGCAGAATGCTAAGTGTTTGGGTAACAATGGCCATAAAAAACTTGTGGGAATCCATTGTTTTAGTTAGTTGAAGCAAAGGAGGGGGCAAAAGGAGGAGAGGAGGAGGAGAGGGGGGTTTGGGATTCTTTAGAATGTTGGAGTGTAGTCCCTGAGGGGGGAAAGCATCTGGAGAGAAAAAGAGGAGACAGTGAAGAGAGGGACAGGGAACGGGGAGGAGGTAGAGAGAGGAGGCAGGAGAGAGGAGGCAGGAGAAGGAGAGGGTGAGGGGAGGAAGGAAGGAAAGGTAGAGGGGACAGTGAAAAGGGGAGGATGGGAGGATAGGAGGAAGGAGAGGGAGAGGGGACAGTGAATAGGGGAGGAGGCAGAGTGGAAGAGAGGAGGATAGGAGGAAGGAGAGGGGACAGTGAAGAGGGGAGGAGGGAGATGGGACAGTGAAGAGGGGAGGAGGAGAGGGGACAGTGAAGAGGTGAGGAGGGAGAGGTGACAGTGAAGAGGGAGAAGGAAGGGGACAGTGAAGAGGGGAGGACAGAGAGGTAGAACGAGAGGGGACAGTGAAAAGGGGACAGTGAAGAGGGGAGGATGGAGAGGGAGAGGGGACAGTGAGGAGGGGAGGAAGAAGAGGGACATTGAAGAGGAGAGGAAGGAGAGGGGACAGGGAAGAAGGGAGGAAGGAGAGGGGACAGTGAATAGGGGAGGAGGGAGGGAGGGAGGGAGGGAGGGAGGGAGGGAGGGAGGGAGGGAGGGAGGGAGGGAGGGAGGGAGGGAGGGAGGGAGGGAGGGAGGGAGGGAAAGGGGAGATGGGAGGAAAGAAGAAGACAACGGTAGAGGGGAGGATGGAATGAGGAAGAGGGGGAGGAAGTAGAGGGGAGGAGAGAGAGGGAGAAGGAGAGAGGGAGAGGGAGACGGGGCAGTGACGAGGGGAGGCAGGAAAGGAAGTAGGACAGGAGAAAGGATTTGAAGAAGGGAGACAGAGAGGGAGAAGGAGAGGGGACAGTGAAGAATGGAAGACAGAGAGGGGACAGTGAAGAAGGGAGGACAGAGAGGGAGAAGGAGAGGGGACAGTGAAGAACGGAGGACAGAGAGGGAGAAGGAGAGGGGACAGTGGATATGAAGAAGGGAGGACAGAGAGTGAGAAGGAGAGGGGACAGCGGATCTGAAGAAGGGAGGACAGAGAGGGAGAAGGAGAGGGGACAGTGGATCTGAAGAAGGGAGGACAGAGAGGGAGAAGGAGAGGGGACAGTGGATATGAAGAAGGGAGGACAGAGAGGGAGAAGGAGAGGGGACAGTGGATATGAAGAAGGGAGGACAGAGACTGAGAAGGAGAGGGGACAGCGGATCTGAAGAAGGGAGGACAGAGAGGGAGAAGGAGAGGGGACAGTGGATATGAAGAAGGGAGGACAGAGAGGGAGAAGGAGAGGGGACAGTGGATATGAAGAAGGGAGGACAGAGAGGGCGAAGGAGAGGGGACAGTGGATATGAAGAAGGGAGGACAGAGAGGGAGAAGGAGAGGGGACAGTGGATATGAAGAATGGAGTTAAGAGAGGGAGAAGGAGAGGGGACAGTGGATCTGAAGAAGGGAGGACATAGAGGGAGAAGGAGAGGGGACAGTGGATCTGAAGAAGGGAGGACAGAGAGGGAGAAGGAGAGGGGACAGTGGGATCCGAAGAAGGGAGGACAGAGAGTGAGAAGGAGAGGGGACAGCGGATCTGAAGAAGGGAGGACAGAGAGGGAGAAGGAGAGGGGACAGTGGATCTGAAGAAGGGAGGACAGAGAGGAAGAAGGAGAGGGGACAGTGGATATGAAGAAGGGAGGACAGAGAGGGAGAAGGAGAGGGGACAGTGGATATGAAGAATGGAGTTAAGAGAGGGAGAAGGAGAGGGGACAGTGGATCTGAAGAAGGGAGGAAAGAGAGGGAAAAGGAGAGGGGACAGTGGATCTGAAGAAGGGAGGACAGAGAGGGAGAAGGAGAGGGGACAGTGGATATGAAGAAGGGAGGACAGAGAGTGAGAAGGAGAGGGGACAGTGGATCTGAGGAAGGGAGGACAGAGAGGGAGAAGGAGAGGGGACAGGGGATCTGAAGAAGGGAGGACAGAGAGGGAGAAGGAGAGGGGACAGTGGATATGAAGAAGGGAGGACAGAGAGTGAGAAGGAGAGGGGACAGTGGATATGAAGAAGGGAGGACAGAGAGGGAGAAGGAGAGGGGACAGTGGATATGAAGAAGGGAGGACAGAGAGGGAGAAGCAGAGGGGACAGTGGATATGAAGAAGGGAGGACAGAGAGGGAGAAGGAGAGGGGACAGTGGATATGAAGAAGGGAGGACAGAGAGGGAGAAGGAGAGGGGACAGTGGATCTGAAGAAGGGAGGACAGAGAGGGAGAAGGAGAGGGGACAGTGGATATGAAGAAGGGAGGACAGAGAGTGAGAAGGAGAGGGGACAGTGGATATGAAGAAGGGAATACAGAGAGGGAGAAGGAGAGGGGACAGTGGATATGAAGAAGGGAGGACAGAGAGGGAGAAGGAGAGGGGACAGGGGATCTGAAGAAGGGAGGACAGAGAGTGAGAACGAGAGGGGACAGTGGATCTGAAGAAGGGAGGACAGAGAGAGTGAGAAGGAGAGGGGACAGTGGATCTGAAGAAGGGAGGACAGAGAGGGAGAAGGAGAGGGGACAGTGGATATGAAGAAGGGAGGACAGAGAGGGAGAAGGAGAGGGGACAGTGGATATGAAGAAGGGAGGACAGAGAGGGAGAAGGAGAGGGGACAGTGGATATGAAGAAGGGAGGACAGAGAGGCAGAAGGAGAGGGGACAGTGGATATGAAGAAGGGAGGAAAGAGAGGGAGAAGGATAGGGGACAGTGGATATGAAGAAGGGAGGACAGAGAGGGAGAAGGAGAGGGGACAGTGGAAATGAAGAAGGGAGGAAAGAGAGGGAGAGGAGAGGGGACAGTGGATCTGAAGAAGGGAGGACAGAGAGGGAGAAGGAGAGGGGACAGTGGATATGAAGAAGGGAGGACAGAGAGTGAGAAGGAGAGGGGACAGTGGATCTGAGGAAGGGATGACAGAGAGTGAGAGGGAGAGGTGACAGTGGATCTGAAGAATGGAGGTCAGAGAGGGAGAAGGAGAGGGGACAGTGGATCTGAAGTAGGGAGGACAGAGAAGGAGAAGGAGAGGGGACAGCGGATCTGAAGAAGGGAGGACAGAGAAGGAGAAGGAGAGGGGACAGCGGATCTGAAGAAGGGAGGACAGAGAGGGAGAAGGAGAGGGGACAGTGGATATGAAGAAGGGAGGACAGAGAGGGAGAAGGAGAGGGGACAGTGGATATGAAGAAGGGAGGACAGAGAGGGAGAAGGAGAGGGGACAGTGGATATGAAGAATGGAGTTAAGAGAGGGAGAAGGAGAGGGGACAGTGGATCTGAAGAAGGGAGGAAAGAGAGGGAAAAGGAGAGGGGACAGTGGATCTGAAGAAGGGAGGACAGAGAGGGAGGAGGAGAGGGGACAGTGGATATGAAGAAGGGAGGACAGAGAGTGAGAAGGAGAGGGGACAGTGGATCTGAAGAAGGGAGGACAGAGAGGGAGAAGGAGAGGGGACAGGGGATCTGAAGAAGGGAGGACAGAGAGGGAGAAGGAGAGGGGACAGTGGATATGAAGAAGGGAGGACAGAGAGTGAGGAGAGGGGACAGTGGATATGAAGAAGGGAGGACAGAGAGGGAGAAGGAGAGGGGACAGTGGATATGAAGAAGGGAGGACAGAGAGGGAGAAGGAGAGGGGACAGTGGATATGAAGAAGGGAGGACAGAGAGGGAGAAGGAGAGGGGACAGTGGATATGAAGAAGGGAGGACAGAGAGTGAGAAGGAGAGAGGACAGTGGATATGAAGAAGGGAATACAGAGAGGGAGAAGGAGAGGGGACAGTGGATATGAAGAAGGGAGGACAGAGAGGGAGAAGGAGAGGGGACAGGGGATCTGAAGAAGGGAGGACAGAGAGTGAGAACGAGAGGGGACAGTGGATCTGAAGAAGGGAGGACAGAGAGTGAGAAGGAGAGGGGACAGTGGATCTGAAGAAGGGAGGACAGAGAGGGAGAAGGAGAGAGGACAGTGGATATGAAGAAGGGAGGACAGAGAGGGAGAAGGAGAGGGGACAGTGGATATGAAGAAGGGAGGACAGAGAGGGAGAAGGAGAGGGGACAGTGGATATGAAGAAGGGAGGACAGAGAGGCAGAAGGAGAGGGGACAGTGGATATGAAGAAGGGAGGAAAGAGAGGGAGAAGGATAGGGGACAGTGGATATGAAGAAGGGAGGACAGAGAGGGAGAAGGAGAGGGGACAGTGGAAATGAAGAAGGGAGGAAAGAGAGGGAGAGGAGAGGGGACAGTGGATCTGAAGAAGGGAGGACAGAGAGGGAGAATGAGAGGGGACAGTGGATATGAAGAAGGGAGGACAGAGAGTGAGAAGGAGAGGGGACAGTGGATCTGAGGAAGGGAGGACAGAGAGTGAGAAGGAGAGGGGACAGTGGATCTGAAGAATGGAGGTCAGAGAGGGAGAAGGAGAGGGGACAGTGGATCTGAAGAAGGGAGGACAGAGAAGGAGAAGGAGAGGGGACAGCAGATCTGAAGAAGGGAGGACAGAGAAGGAGAAGGAGAGGGGACAGCGGATCTGAAGAAGGGAGGACAGAGCAAGAGAAGGAGAGGGGACAGTGGATCTGAAGAAGGGAGGACAGAGAGGGAGAAGGAGAGGGGACAGTGGATAAGAAGAAGGGGGGACAGAGAGGGAGAAGGAGAGGGGACAGTGGATATGAAGAAGGGAGAACAGAGAGGGAGAAGGAGAGGGGACAGTGGATATGAAGAAGGGAGGACAGAGAGGGAGAAGGAGAGGGGACAGTGGATATGAAGAAGGGAGGACAGAGAGGGAGAAGGAGAGGGGACAGTGGGATCTGAAGAAGGGAGGACAGAGAGGGAGAAGGAGAGGGGACAGTGGGATCTGAAGAAGGGAGGACAGAGAGGGAGAAGGAGAGGGGACAGTGGATATGAAGAAGGGAGGACAGAGAGTGAGAAGGAGAGGGGACAGTGGATCTGAGGAACGGAGGACAGAGAGTGAGAAGGAGAGGGGACAGTGGATATGAAGAAGGGAGGACAGAGAGGGAGAAGGAGAGGGGACAGTGGATATGAAGAAGGGAGGACAGAGAGGGAGAAGGAGAGGGGACAGTGGATCTGAAGAAGGGAGGACAGAGAGAGAGAAGGAGAGGGGACAGTGGATATGAAGAAGGGAGGATAGAGAGGGAGAAGGAGATGGGACAGTGGATCTGAAGAAGGGAGGACAGAGAGGGAGAAGGACAGGGGACAGTGGATATGAAGAAGGGGGGACAGAGAGGGAGAAGGAGAGGGGACAGTGGATCTGAAGATGGGAGAACAGAGAGGGAGAAAGAGAGGGGACAGTGGATATGAAGAATGGAGTTAAGAGAGGGAGAATTAGAGGGGACAGTGGATCTGAAGAAGGGAGGACAGATAGGGAGAAGGAGAGGGGGCAGTGGATCTGAAGAAGTGAGGACAGAGAGAGAGAAGGAGAGGGGACAGTGGATATGAAGAAGGGAGGACAGAGGGAGAAGGAGAGGGGACAGTGGATCTGAAGAAGGGAGGACAGAGAGGGAGAAGGAGAGGGGACAGTGGATATGAAGAAGGGAGGACAGAGAGGGAGAAGGAGAGGGGACAGTGGATCTGAAGAAGGGAGAACACAGAAGGAGAAGGAGAGGGGACAGTGGATCTGAAGAAGGGAGGACAGAGAGGGAGAAGGAGAGGGGACAGTGGATCTGAGGAAGGGAGGACAGAGAGTGAGAAGGAGAGGGGACAGTGGATATGAAGTAGGGAGGACAGAGAGTGAGAAGGAGAGGGGACAGTGGATCTGAAGAAGGGAGGACAGAGAGGGAGAAGGAGAGGGGACAGTGGATATGAAGAAGGGAGGACAGAGAGGGAGAAGGAGAGGGGACAGTGGATATGAAGAAGGGAGGACAGAGAGTGAGAAGGAGAGGGGACAGTGGATCTGAGGAAGGGAGGACAGAGAGTGAGAAGGAGAGGGGACAGTGGATATGAAGAAGGGAGGACAGAGAGGGAGAAGGAGAGGGGACAGTGGATCTGAAGAAGGGAGGACAGAGAGGGAGAAGGAGAGGGGACAGTGGATATGAAGAAGGGAGGACAGAGAGGGAGAAGGAGAGGGGACAGTGGATATGAAGAAGGGAGGACAGAGAGGGAGAAGGAGAGGGGACAGTGGATATGAAGAAGGGAGGACAGAGAGGGAGAAGGAGAGGGGACAGTGGGATCTGAAAAAGGGAGGACAGAGAGGGAGAAGGAGAGGGGACAGTGGATATGAAGAAGGGAGGACAGAGAGTGAGAAGGAGAGGGGACAGTGGATATGAAGAAGGGAGGACAGAGAGTGAGAAGGAGAGGTGACAGTGGATCTGAGGAAGGGAGGACAGAGAGTGAGAAGGAGAGGGGACAGTGGATATGAAGAAGGGAGGGCAGAGAGGGAGAAGGAGAGGGGACAGTGGATATGAAGAAGGGAGCACAGAGAGGGAGAAGGAGAGGGGACAGTGGATATGAAGAAGGGAGGACAGAGAGTGAGAAGGAGAGGGGACAGTGGATATGAAGAAGGGGGGACAGAGAGGGAGAAGGAGAGGGGACAGTGGATATGAAGAAGGGAGAACAGAGAGGGAGAAGGAGAGGGGACAGTGGATATGAAGAAGGGAGGACAGAGAGGGAGAAGGAGAGGGGACAGTGGATATGAAGAAGGGAGGACAGAGAGGGAGAAGGAGAGGGGACAGTGGATCTGAGGAAGGGAGGACAGAGAGTGAGAAGGAGACGGGACAGTGGATCTGAAGAAGGGAGGACAGAGAGGGAGAAGGACAGGGGACAGTGGATATGAAGAAGGGAGGACAGAGAGGGAGAAGGAGAGGGGACAGTGGATATGAAGAAGGGAGCACAGAGAGGGAGAAGGAGAGGGGACAGTGGATCTGAAGAAGGGAGGACAGAGAGGGAGAAGGAGAGGGGACAGTGGATAAGAAGAAGGGAGGACAGAGAGGGAGAAGGAGAGGGGACAGTGGATAAGAAGAAGGGGGGACAGAGAGGGAGAAGGAGAGGGGACAGTGGATATGAAGAAGGGAGAACAGAGAGGGAGAAGGAGAGGGGACAGTGGATATGAAGAAGGGAGGACAGAGAGGGAGAAGGAGAGGGGACAGTGGATATGAAGAAGGGAGGACAGAGAGGGAGAAGGAGAGGGGACAGTGGGATCTGAAGAAGGGAGGACAGAGAGGGAGAAGGAGAGGGGACAGTGGGATCTGAAGAAGGGAGGACAGAGAGGGAGAAGGAGAGGGGACAGTGGATATGAAGAAGGGAGGACAGAGAGTGAGAAGGAGAGGGGACAGTGGATCTGAGGAACGGAGGACAGAGAGTGAGAAGGAGAGGGGACAGTGGATATGAAGAAGGGAGGACAGAGAGGGAGAAGGAGAGGGGACAGTGGATATGAAGAAGGGAGGACAGAGAGGGAGAAGGAGAGGGGACAGTGGATCTGAAGAAGGGAGGACAGAGAGAGAGAAGGAGAGGGGACAGTGGATATGAAGAAGGGAGGATAGAGAGGGAGAAGGAGATGGGACAGTGGATCTGAAGAAGGGAGGACAGAGAGGGAGAAGGACAGGGGACAGTGGATATGAAGAAGGGGGGACAGAGAGGGAGAAGGAGAGGGGACAGTGGATCTGAAGATGGGAGAACAGAGAGGGAGAAAGAGAGGGGACAGTGGATATGAAGAATGGAGTTAAGAGAGGGAGAATTAGAGGGGACAGTGGATCTGAAGAAGGGAGGACAGATAGGGAGAAGGAGAGGGGGCAGTGGATCTGAAGAAGTGAGGACAGAGAGAGAGAAGGAGAGGGGACAGTGGATATGAAGAAGGGAGGACAGAGGGAGAAGGAGAGGGGACAGTGGATCTGAAGAAGGGAGGACAGAGAGGGAGAAGGAGAGGGGACAGTGGATCTGAGGAAGGGAGGACAGAGAGTGAGAAGGAGAGGGGACAGTGGATATGAAGTAGGGAGGACAGAGAGTGAGAAGGAGAGGGGACAGTGGATCTGAAGAAGGGAGGACAGAGAGGGAGAAGGAGAGGGGACAGTGGATATGAAGAAGGAAGGACAGAGAGGGAGAAGGAGAGGGGACAGTGGATATGAAGAAGGGAGGACAGAGAGTGAGAAGGAGAGGGGACAGTGGATCTGAGGAAGGGAGGACAGAGAGTGAGAAGGAGAGGGGACAGTGGATATGAAGAAGGGAGGACAGAGAGGGAGAAGGAGAGGGGACAGTGGATCTGAAGAAGGGAGGACAGAGAGGGAGAAGGAGAGGGGACAGTGGATATGAAGAAGGGAGGACAGAGAGGGAGAAGGAGAGGGGACAGTGGATATGAAGAAGGGAGGACAGAGAGAGAGAAGGAGAGGGGACAGTGGATATGAAGAAGGGAGGACAGAGAGGGAGAAGGACAGGGGACAGTGGATATGAAGAAGGGGGGACAGAGAGGGAGAAGGAGAGGGGGCAGTGGATCTGAAGAAGGGAGGACAGAGAGGGAGAAGGAGAGGGGACAGTGGATATGAAGAAGGGAGGACAGAGAGGGAGAAGGAGAGGGGACAGTGGATATGAAGAAGGGAGGACAGAGAGGGAGAAGGAGAGGGGACAGTGGATATGAAGAAGGGAGGACAGAGAGGGAGAAGGAGAGGGGACAGTGGGATCTGAAGAAGGGAGGACAGAGAGGGAGAAGGAGAGGGGACAGTGGATATGAAGAAGGGAGGACAGAGAGGGAGAAGGAGAGGGGACAGTGGATCTGAAGAAGGGAGGACAGAGAGAGAGAAGGAGAGGGGACAGTGGATATGAAGAAGGGAGGACAGAGAGGGAGAAGGACAGGGGACAGTGGATATGAAGAATGGGGGACAGAGAGGGAGAAGGAGAGGGGACAGTGGATATGAAGAAGGGAGGACAGAGAGGGAGACGGAGAGGGGACAGTGGGATCTGAAGAAGGGAGGACAGAGAGGGAGAAGGAGAGGGGACAGTGGATATGAAGAAGATAGGACAGAGAGTGAGAAGGAGAGGGGACAGTGGATCTGAGGAAGGGAGGACAGAGAGTGAGAAGGAGAGGGGACAGTGGATATGAAGAAGGGAGGACAGAGAGGGAGAAGGAGAGGGGACAGTGGATATGAAGAAGGGAGGACAGAGAGGGAGAAGGAGAGGGGACAGTGGATCTGAAGAAGGGAGGACAGAGAGAGAGAAGGAGAGGGGACAGTGGATATGAAGAAGGGAGGATAGAGAGGGAGAAGGAGACGGGACAGTGGATCTGAAGAAGGGAGGACAGAGAGAGAGAAGGAGAGGGGACAGTGGATATGAAGAAGGGAGGACAGAGAGGGAGAAGGAGAGGGGACAGTGGATATGAAGAAGGGAGGACAGAGAGGGAGAAGGAGAGGGGACAGTGGATCTGAAGAACGGAGGACAGAGAGAGAGAAGGAGAGGGGACAGTGGATATGAAGAAGGGAGGATAGAGAGGGAGACGCAGACGGGACAGTGGATCTGAAGAAGGGAGGACAGAGAGGGAGAAGGACAGGGGACAGTGGATATGAAGAAGGGGGGACAGAGAGGGAGAAGGAGAGGGGACAGTGGATCTGAAGATGGGAGAACAGAGAGGGAGAAAGAGAGGGGACAGTGGATATGAAGAATGGAGTTAAGAGAGGGAGAATTAGAAGGGACAGAGGATCTGAAGAAGGGAGGACAGAGAGGGAGAAGGAGAGGGGGCAGTGGATCTGAAGAAGGGAGGACAGAGAGAGAGAAGGAGAGGGGACAGTGGATATGAAGAAGGGAGGACAGAGAGGGAGAAGGAGAGGGGACAGTGGATCTGAAGAAGGGAGGACAGAGAGGGAGAAGGAGAGGGGACAGTGGATATGAAGAAGGGAGGACAGAGAGGGAGAAGGAGAGGGGACAGTGGATCTGAAGAAGGGAGAACACAGAAGGAGAAGGAGAGGGGACAGTGGATCTGAAGAAGGGAGGACAGAGAGGGAGAAGGAGAGGGGACAGTGGATATGAAGAAGGGAGGACAGAGAGGGCGAAGGAGAGGGGACAGTGGATATGAAGAAGGGAGGACAGAGAGTGAGAACGAGAGGGGACAGTGGATCTGAAGAAGGGAGGACAGAGAGGGAGAAGGAGAGGGGACAGTGGAAATGAAGAAGGGAGGACAGAGAGGGAGAAGGAGAGGGGACAGTGGATATGAAGAAGGGAGGACAGAGAGGGAGAAGGAGAGGGGACAGTGGATATGAAGAAGGGAGGACAGAGAGGGAGAAGGAGAGGGGACAGTGGATATGAAGAAGGGGGACAGAGAGGGAGAAGGAGAGGGGACAGTGGATATGAAGAAGGGAGGACAGAGAGGGAGAAGGAGAGGGGACAGTGGATATGAAGAAGGGAGGACAGAGAGTGAGAAGGAGAGGGGACAGTGGATATGAAGAAGGGAGGACAGAGAGTGAGAAGGAGAGGGGACAGTGGATCTGAGGAAGGGAGGACAGAGAGTGAGAAGGAGAGGGGACAGTGGATATGAAGAAGGGAGGACAGAGAGGGAGAAGGAGAGGGGACAGTGGATATGAAGAAGGGAGCACAGAGAGGGAGAAGGAGAGGGGACAGTGGATCTGAAGAAGGGAGGACAGAGAGAGAGAAGGAGAGGGGACAGTGGATATGAAGAAGGGAGGATAGAGAGGGAGAAGGAGACGGGACAGTGGATCTGAAGAAGGGAGGACAGAGAGGGAGAAGGACAGGGGACAGTGGATATGAAGAAGGGGGGACAGAGAGGGAGAAGGAGAGGGGACAGTGGATCTGAAGATGGGAGAACGGAGAGGGAGAAAGAGAGGGGACAGTGGATATGAAGAAGGGAGGACAGAGAGGGAGAAGGAGAGGGGACAGTGGATAAGAAGAAGGGAGGACAGAGAGGGAGAAGGAGAGGGGACAGTGGATCTGAAGAAGGGAGAACACAGAAGGAGAAGGAGAGGGGACAGTGGATATGAAGAATGGAGGACAGAGAGGGAGAAGGAGAGGGGACAGTGGATATGAAGAAGGGAGGACAGAGAGGGAGAAGGAGAGGGGACAGTGGATATGAAGAAGGGAGGACAGAGAGGGAGAAGGAGAGGGGACAGTGGATATGAAGAAGGGGGACAGAGAGGGAGAAGGAGAGGGGACAGTGGATATGAAGAAGGGAGGACAGAGAGGGAGAAGGAGAGGGGACAGTGGATATGAAGAAGGGAGGACAGAGAGTGAGAAGGAGAGGGGACAGTGGATCTGAGGAAGGGAGGACAGAGAGTGAGAAGGAGAGGGGACAGTGGATATGAAGAAGGGAGGACAGAGAGGGAGAAGGAGAGGGGACAGTGGATCTGAAGAAGGGAGGACAGAGAGGGAGAAGGAGAGGGGACAGTGGATATGAAGAAGGGAGGACAGAGAGGGAGAAGGAGAGGGGACAGTGGATCTGAAGAAGGGAGGACAGAGAGAGAGAAGGAGAGGGGACAGTGGATATGAAGAAGGGAGGACAGAGAGGGAGAAGGACAGGGGACAGTGGATATGAAGAATGGGGGACAGAGAGGGAGAAGGAGAGGGGACAGTGGATATGAAGAAGGGAGGACAGAGAGGGAGACGGAGAGGGGACAGTGGGATCTGAAGAAGGGAGGACAGAGAGGGAGAAGGAGAGGGGACAGTGGATATGAAGAAGATAGGACAGAGAGTGAGAAGGAGAGGGGACAGTGGATCTGAGGAAGGGAGGACAGAGAGTGAGAAGGAGAGGGGACAGTGGATATGAAGAAGGGAGGACAGAGAGGGAGAAGGAGAGGGGACAGTGGATATGAAGAAGGGAGGACAGAGAGGGAGAAGGAGAGGGGACAGTGGATCTGAAGAAGGGAGGACAGAGAGAGAGAAGGAGAGGGGACAGTGGATATGAAGAAGGGAGGATAGAGAGGGAGAAGGAGACGGGACAGTGGATCTGAAGAAGGGAGGACAGAGAGAGAGAAGGAGAGGGGACAGTGGATATGAAGAAGGGAGGACAGAGAGGGAGAAGGAGAGGGGACAGTGGATATGAAGAAGGGAGGACAGAGAGGGAGAAGGAGAGGGGACAGTGGATCTGAAGAACGGAGGACAGAGAGAGAGAAGGAGAGGGGACAGTGGATATGAAGAAGGGAGGATAGAGAGGGAGACGCAGACGGGACAGTGGATCTGAAGAAGGGAGGACAGAGAGGGAGAAGGACAGGGGACAGTGGATATGAAGAAGGGGGGACAGAGAGGGAGAAGGAGAGGGGACAGTGGATCTGAAGATGGGAGAACAGAGAGGGAGAAAGAGAGGGGACAGTGGATATGAAGAATGGAGTTAAGAGAGGGAGAATTAGAAGGGACAGAGGATCTGAAGAAGGGAGGACAGAGAGGGAGAAGGAGAGGGGGCAGTGGATCTGAAGAAGGGAGGACAGAGAGAGAGAAGGAGAGGGGACAGTGGATATGAAGAAGGGAGGACAGAGAGGGAGAAGGAGAGGGGACAGTGGATCTGAAGAAGGGAGGACAGAGAGGGAGAAGGAGAGGGGACAGTGGATATGAAGAAGGGAGGACAGAGAGGGAGAAGGAGAGGGGACAGTGGATCTGAAGAAGGGAGAACACAGAAGGAGAAGGAGAGGGGACAGTGGATCTGAAGAAGGGAGGACAGAGAGGGAGAAGGAGAGGGGACAGTGGATATGAAGAAGGGAGGACAGAGAGGGCGAAGGAGAGGGGACAGTGGATATGAAGAAGGGAGGACAGAGAGTGAGAACGAGAGGGGACAGTGGATCTGAAGAAGGGAGGACAGAGAGGGAGAAGGAGAGGGGACAGTGGAAATGAAGAAGGGAGGACAGAGAGGGAGAAGGAGAGGGGACAGTGGATATGAAGAAGGGAGGACAGAGAGGGAGAAGGAGAGGGGACAGTGGATATGAAGAAGGGAGGACAGAGAGGGAGAAGGAGAGGGGACAGTGGATATGAAGAAGGGGGACAGAGAGGGAGAAGGAGAGGGGACAGTGGATATGAAGAAGGGAGGACAGAGAGGGAGAAGGAGAGGGGACAGTGGATATGAAGAAGGGAGGACAGAGAGTGAGAAGGAGAGGGGACAGTGGATCTGAGGAAGGGAGGACAGAGAGTGAGAAGGAGAGGGGACAGTGGATATGAAGAAGGGAGGACAGAGAGGGAGAAGGAGAGGGGACAGTGGATCTGAAGAAGGGAGGACAGAGAGGGAGAAGGAGAGGGGACAGTGGATATGAAGAAGGGAGGACAGAGAGGGAGAAGGAGAGGGGACAGTGGATCTGAAGAAGGGAGGACAGAGAGAGAGAAGGAGAGGGGACAGTGGATATGAAGAAGGGAGGACAGAGAGGGAGAAGGACAGGGGACAGTGGATATGAAGAATGGGGGACAGAGAGGGAGAAGGAGAGGGGACAGTGGATATGAAGAAGGGAGGACAGAGAGGGAGACGGAGAGGGGACAGTGGGATCTGAAGAAGGGAGGACAGAGAGGGAGAAGGAGAGGGGACAGTGGATATGAAGAAGATAGGACAGAGAGTGAGAAGGAGAGGGGACAGTGGATCTGAGGAAGGGAGGACAGAGAGTGAGAAGGAGAGGGGACAGTGGATATGAAGAAGGGAGGACAGAGAGGGAGAAGGAGAGGGGACAGTGGATATGAAGAAGGGAGGACAGAGAGGGAGAAGGAGAGGGGACAGTGGATCTGAAGAAGGGAGGACAGAGAGAGAGAAGGAGAGGGGACAGTGGATATGAAGAAGGGAGGATAGAGAGGGAGAAGGAGACGGGACAGTGGATCTGAAGAAGGGAGGACAGAGAGAGAGAAGGAGAGGGGACAGTGGATATGAAGAAGGGAGGACAGAGAGGGAGAAGGAGAGGGGACAGTGGATATGAAGAAGGGAGGACAGAGAGGGAGAAGGAGAGGGGACAGTGGATCTGAAGAACGGAGGACAGAGAGAGAGAAGGAGAGGGGACAGTGGATATGAAGAAGGGAGGATAGAGAGGGAGACGCAGACGGGACAGTGGATCTGAAGAAGGGAGGACAGAGAGGGAGAAGGACAGGGGACAGTGGATATGAAGAAGGGGGGACAGAGAGGGAGAAGGAGAGGGGACAGTGGATCTGAAGATGGGAGAACAGAGAGGGACAAAGAGAGGGGACAGTGGATATGAAGAAGGGAGGACAGAGAGGGAGAAGGAGAGGGGACAGTGGATCTGAAGAAGGGAGGACAGAGAGGGAGAAGGAGAGGGGACAGTGGATATGAAGAAGGGAGGACAGAGAGGGAGAAGGAGAGGGGACAGTGGATCTGAAGAATGGAGGACAGAGAGGGAGAAGGAGAGGGGACAGTGGATATGAAGAAGGGAGGACAGAGAGGGAGAAGGAGAGGGGACAGTGGATCTGAAGAAGGGAGGACAGAGAGGGAGAAGGAGAGGGGACAGTGGATATGAAGAAGGGAGGACAGAGAGGGAGAAGGAGAGGGGACAGTGGATATGAAGAAGGGAGGACAGAGAGGGAGAAGGAGAGGGGACAGTGGATCTGAAGAAGGGAGGACAGAGAGGGAGAAGGAGAGGGGACAGTGGATATGAAGAAGGGAGGACAGAGAGGGAGAAGGAGAGGGGACAGTGGATCTGAAGAAGGGAGAACACAGAAGGAGAAGGAGAGGGGACAGTGGATCTGAAGAAGGGAGAACACAGAAGGAGAAGGAGAGGGGACAGTGGATCTGAAGAAGGGAGGACAGAGAGGGCGAAGGAGAGGGGACAGTGGATATGAAGAAGGGAGGACAGAGAGTGAGAACGAGAGGGGACAGTGGATCTGAAGAAGGGAGGACAGAGAGGGAGAAGGAGAGGGGACAGTGGAAATGAAGAAGGGAGGACAGAGAGGGAGAAGGAGAGGGGACAGTGGATATGAAGAAGGGAGGACAGAGAGTGAGAAGGAGAGGGGACAGCGGATCTGAAGAAGGGAGGACAGAGAGGGAGAAGGAGAGGGGACAGTGGATATGAAGAAGGGAGGACAGAGAGGGAGAAGGAGAGGGTACAGTGGATATGAAGAAGGGAGGACAGAGAGGGCGAAGGAGAGGGGACAGTGGATATGAAGAAGGGAGGACAGAGAGGGAGAAGGAGAAGGGACAGTGGATATGAAGAATGGAGTTAAGAGAGGGAGAAGGAGAGGGGACAGTGGATCTGAAGAAGGGAGGACAGAGAGGGAGAAGGAGAGGGGACAGTGGATCTGAAGAAGGGAGGACAGAGAGGGAGAAGGAGAGGGGACAGTGGGATCCGAAGAAGGGAGGACAGAGAGTGAGAAGGAGAGGGGACAGCGGATCTGAAGAAGGGAGGACAGAGAGGGAGAAGGAGAGTGGACAGTGGATCTGAAGAAGGGAGGACAGAGAGGAAGAAGGAGAGGGGACAGTGGATATGAAGAAGGGAGGACAGAGAGGGAGAAGGAGAGGGGACAGTGGATATGAAGAATGGAGTTAAGAGAGGGAGAAGTAGAGGGGACAGTGGATCTGAAGAAGGGAGGACAGAGAGGGAAAAGGAGAGGGGACAGTGGATCTGAAGAAGGGAGGACAGAGAGGGAAAAGGAGAGGGGACAGTGGATCTGAGGAAGGGAGGACAGAGAGGGAGAAGGAGAGGGGACAGGGGATCTGAAGAAGGGAGGACAGAGAGGGAGAAGGAGAGGGGACAGTGGATATGAAGAAGGGAGGACAGAGAGTGAGAAGGAGAGGGGACAGTGGATATGAAGAAGGGAGGACAGAGAGGGAGAAGGAGAGGGGACAGTGGATATGAAGAAGGGAGGACAGAGAGGGAGAAGGAGAGGGGACAGTGGATATGAAGAAGGGAGGACAGAGAGGGAGAAGAAGAGGGGACAGTGGGATCCGAAGAAGGGAGGACAGAGAGTGAGAAGGAGAGGGGACAGCGGATCTGAAGAAGGGAGAACACAGAAGGAGAAGGAGAGGGGACAGTGGATCTGAAGAAGGGAGGACAGAGAGGGAGAAGGAGAGGGGACAGTGGATATGAAGAAGGGGGGACAGAGAGGGCGAAGGAGAGGGGACAGTGGATATGAAGAAGGGAGGACAGAGAGTGAGAACGAGAGGGGACAGTGGATCTGAAGAAGGGAGGACAGAGAGGGAGAAGGAGAGGGGACAGTGGAAATGAAGAAGGGAGGACAGAGAGGGAGAAGGAGAGGGGACAGTGGATATGAAGAAGGGAGGACAGAGAGTGAGAAGGAGAGGGGACAGCGGATCTGAAGAAGGGAGGACAGAGAGGGAGAAGGAGAGGGGACAGTGGATATGAAGAAGGGAGGACAGAGAGGGAGAAGGAGAGGGTACAGTGGATATGAAGAAGGGAGGACAGAGAGGGCGAAGGAGAGGGGACAGTGGATATGAAGAAGGGAGGACAGAGAGGGAGAAGGAGAAGGGACAGTGGATATGAAGAATGGAGTTAAGAGAGGGAGAAGGAGAGGGGACAGTGGATCTGAAGAAAGGAGGACATAGAGGGAGAAGGAGAGGGGACAGTGGATCTGAAGAAGGGAGGACAGAGAGGGAGAAGGAGAGGGGACAGTGGGATCCGAAGAAGGGAGGACAGAGAGTGAGAAGGAGAGGGGACAGCGGATCTGAAGAAGGGAGGACAGAGAGGGAGAAGGAGAGTGGACAGTGGATCTGAAGAAGGGAGGACAGAGAGGAAGAAGGAGAGGGGACAGTGGATATGAAGAAGGGAGGACAGAGAGGGAGAAGGAGAGGGGACAGTGGATATGAAGAATGGAGTTAAGAGAGGGAGAAGTAGAGGGGACAGTGGATCTGAAGAAGGGAGGACAGAGAGGGAAAAGGAGAGGGGACAGTGGATCTGAAGAAGGGAGGACAGAGAGGGAAAAGGAGAGGGGACAGTGGATCTGAGGAAGGGAGGACAGAGAGGGAGAAGGAGAGGGGACAGGGGATCTGAAGAAGGGAGGACAGAGAGGGAGAAGGAGAGGGGACAGTGGATATGAAGAAGGGAGGACAGAGAGTGAGAAGGAGAGGGGACAGTGGATATGAAGAAGGGAGGACAGAGAGGGAGAAGGAGAGGGGACAGTGGATATGAAGAAGGGAGGACAGAGAGGGAGAAGGAGAGGGGACAGTGGATATGAAGAAGGGAGGACAGAGAGGGAGAAGGAGAGGGGACAGTGGATATGAAGAAGGGAGGACAGAGAGGGAGAAGGAGAGGGGACAGTGGATATGAAGAAGGGAGGACAGAGAGGGAGAAGAAGAGGGGACAGTGGGATCCGAAGAAGGGAGGACAGAGAGTGAGAAGGAGAGGGGACAGCGGATCTGAAGAAGGGAGAACACAGAAGGAGAAGGAGAGGGGACAGTGGATCTGAAGAAGGGAGGACAGAGAGGGAGAAGGAGAGGGGACAGTGGATATGAAGAAGGGGGGACAGAGAGGGCGAAGGAGAGGGGACAGTGGATATGAAGAAGGGAGGACAGAGAGTGAGAACGAGAGGGGACAGTGGATCTGAAGAAGGGAGGACAGAGAGGGAGAAGGAGAGGGGACAGTGGAAATGAAGAAGGGAGGACAGAGAGGGAGAAGGAGAGGGGACAGTGGATATGAAGAAGGGAGGACAGAGAGTGAGAAGGAGAGGGGACAGCGGATCTGAAGAAGGGAGGACAGAGAGGGAGAAGGAGAGGGGACAGTGGATATGAAGAAGGGAGGACAGAGAGGGAGAAGGAGAGGGTACAGTGGATATGAAGAAGGGAGGACAGAGAGGGCGAAGGAGAGGGGACAGTGGATATGAAGAAGGGAGGACAGAGAGGGAGAAGGAGAAGGGACAGTGGATATGAAGAATGGAGTTAAGAGAGGGAGAAGGAGAGGGGACAGTGGATCTGAAGAAAGGAGGACATAGAGGGAGAAGGAGAGGGGACAGTGGATCTGAAGAAGGGAGGACAGAGAGGGAGAAGGAGAGGGGACAGTGGGATCCGAAGAAGGGAGGACAGAGAGTGAGAAGGAGAGGGGACAGCGGATCTGAAGAAGGGAGGACAGAGAGGGAGAAGGAGAGTGGACAGTGGATCTGAAGAAGGGAGGACAGAGAGGAAGAAGGAGAGGGGACAGTGGATATGAAGAAGGGAGGACAGAGAGGGAGAAGGAGAGGGGACAGTGGATATGAAGAATGGAGTTAAGAGAGGGAGAAGTAGAGGGGACAGTGGATCTGAAGAAGGGAGGACAGAGAGGGAAAAGGAGAGGGGACAGTGGATCTGAAGAAGGGAGGACAGAGAGGGAAAAGGAGAGGGGACAGTGGATCTGAGGAAGGGAGGACAGAGAGGGAGAAGGAGAGGGGACAGGGGATCTGAAGAAGGGAGGACAGAGAGGGAGAAGGAGAGGGGACAGTGGATATGAAGAAGGGAGGACAGAGAGTGAGAAGGAGAGGGGACAGTGGATATGAAGAAGGGAGGACAGAGAGGGAGAAGGAGAGGGGACAGTGGATATGAAGAAGGGAGGACAGAGAGGGAGAAGGAGAGGGGACAGTGGATATGAAGAAGGGAGGACAGAGAGGGAGAAGAAGAGGGGACAGTGGGATCCGAAGAAGGGAGGACAGAGAGTGAGAAGGAGAGGGGACAGCGGATCTGAAGAAGGGAGGACAGAGAGGGAGAAGGAGAGGGGACAGTGGATATGAAGAAGGGAGGACAGAGAGGGAGAAGGAGAGGGGACAGTGGATATGAAGAAGGGAGGACAGAGAGGGAGAAGGAGAGGGGACAGTGGATATGAAGAAGGGAGGACAGAGAGGGAGAAGGAGAGGGGACAGTGTGATCCGAAGAAGGGAGGACAGAGAGTGAGAAGGAGAGGGGACAGCGGATCTGAAGAAGGGAGGACAGAGAGGGAGAAGGAGAGGGGACAGTGGATATGAAGAAGGGAGGACAGAGAGGGAGAAGGAGAGGGGACAGTGGATATGAAGAAGGGAGGACAGAGAGTGAGAAGGAGAGGGGACAGTGGATATGAAGAAGGGAATACAGAGAGGGAGAAGGAGAGGGGACAGTGGATCTGAAGAAGGGAGGACAGAGAGTGAGAAGGAGAGGGGACAGTGGATATGAAGAAGGGAGGACAGAGAGGGAGAAGGAGAGGGGACAGTGGATATGAAGAAGGGAGGACAGAGAGGGAGAAGGAGAGGGGACAGTGGATATGAAGAAGGGAGGACAGAGAGGGAGAAGGAGAGGGGACAGTGGATATGAAGAAGGGAGGACAGAGAGGGAGAAGGAGAGGGGACAGTGGGATCCGAAGAAGGGAGGACAGAGAGTGAGAAGGAGAGGGGACAGCGGATCTGAAGAATGGAGTTAAGAGAGGGAGAAGGAGAGGGGACAGTGGATCTGAAGAAGGGAGGACATAGAGGGAGAAGGAGAGGGGACAGTGGATCTGAAGAAGGGAGGACAGAGAGGGAGAAGGAGAGGGGACAGTGGGATCCGAAGAAGGGAATCCAGAGAGGGAGAAGGAGAGGGGACAGTGGATATGAAGAAGGGAGGACAGAGAGGGAGAAGGAGAGGGGACAGTGGATCTGACGAAGGGAGGACAGAGAAGAAGAAGGAGAGGGGACAGTGGATATGAAGAAGGGAGGACAGAGAGGGAGAAGGAGAGGGGACAGTGGATATGAAGAATGGAGTTAAGAGAGGGAGAAGGAGAGGGGACAGTGGATCTGAAGAAGGGAGGACAGAGAGGGAAAAGGAGAGGGGACAGTGGATCTGAAGAAGGGAGGACAGAGAGGGAGAAGGAGAGGGGACAGTGGATATGAAGAAGGGAGGACAGAGAGGGAGAAGGAGAGGGGACAGGGGATCTGAAGAAGGGAGGACAGAGAGGGAGAAGGAGAGGGGACAGTGGATATGAAGAAGGGAGGACAGAGAGTGAGAAGGAGAGGGGACAGTGGATATGAAGAAGGGAGGACAGAGAGGGAGAAGGAGAGGGGACAGTGGATATGAAGAAGGGAGGACAGAGAGGGAGAAGGAGAGGGGACAGTGGATATGAAGAAGGGAGGACAGAGAGGGAGAAGGAGAGGGGACAGTGGAAATGAAGAAGGGAGGACAGAGAGGGAGAAGGAGAGGGGACAGTGGGATCCGAAGAAGGGAGGACAGAGAGTGAGAAGGAGAGGGGACAGCGGATCTGAAGAAGGGAGGACAGAGAGGGAGAAGGAGAGGGGACAGTGGATCTGAAGAAGGGAGGACAGAGAGGGAGAAGGAGAGGGGACAGTGGATATGAAGAAGGGAGGACAGAGAGTGAGAAGGAGAGGGGACAGTGGATATGAAGAAGGGAATACAGAGAGGGAGAAGGAGAGGGGACAGTGGATATGAAGAAAGGAGGACAGAGAGGGAGAAGGAGAGGGGACAGGGATCTGAAGAAGGGAGGACAGAGAGTGAGAACGAGAGGGGACAGTGGATCTGAAGAAGGGAGGACAGAGAGTGAGAAGGAGAGGGGACAGTGGATCTGAAGAAGGGAGGACAGAGAGGGAGAAGGAGATGGGACAGTGGATCTGAAGAAGGGAGGACAGAGAGGGAGAAGGAGAGGGGACTGTGGATCTGAAGAAGGGAGGACAGAGAGGGAGAAGGAGAGTGTGGACAGTGGATATGAAGAAGGGAGGACAGAGAGTGAGAAGGAGAGGGGACAGTGGATATGAAGAAGGGAGGACAGAGAGGGAGAAGGAGAGGGGACAGTGGATATGAAGAAGGGAGGACAGAGAGGGAGAGGAGAGGGGACAGTGGATATGAAGAAGGGAGGATAGAGAGGGAGAAGGAGAGGGGACAGTGGATATGAAGAAGGTAGGACAGAGAGGGAGAAGGAGAGGGGACAGTGGGATCCGAAGAAGGGAGGACAGAGAGTGAGAAGGAGAGGGGACAGCGGATCTGAAGAAGGGAGGACAGAGAGGGAGAAGGAGAGGGGACAGTGGATCTGAAGAAGGAAGGACAGAGAGGGAGAAGGAGAGGGGACAGTGGATATGAAGAAGGGAGGACAGAGAGTGAGAAGGAGAGGGGACAGTGGATATGAAGAAGGGAATACAGAGAGGGAGAAGGAGAGGGGACAGTGGATATGAAGAAGGGAGGACAGAGAGGGAGAAGGAGAGGGGACAGGGATCTGAAGAAGGGAGGACAGAGAGTGAGAACGAGAGGGGACAGTGGATCTGAAGAAGGGAGGACAGAGAGTGAGAAGGAGAGGGGACAGTGGATCTGAAGAAGGGAGGACAGAGAGGGAGAAGGAGAGGGGACAGTGGATCTGAAGAAGGGAGGACAGAGAGGGAGAAGGAGAGGGGACTGTATATCTGAAGAAGGGAGGACAGAGAGGGAGAAGGAGAGTGTGGACAGTGGATATGAAGAAGGGAGGACAGAGAGGGAGAAGGAGAGGGGACAGTGGATATGAAGAAGGGAGGACAGAGAGGGAGAAGGAGAGGGGACAGTGGATATGAAGAAGGGAGGACAGAGAGGGAGAGGAGAGGGGACAGTGGATATGAAGAAGGGAGGACAGAGAGGGAGAAGGAGAGGGGACAGTGGATCTGAAGAAGGGAGGACAGAGAGGGAGAAGGAGAGGGGACAGTGGATATGAAGAAGGGAGGACAGAGATTGAGAAGGAGAGGGGTCAGTGGATATGAAGAAGGGAGGACAGAGAGGGAGAAGGAGAGGGGACAGTGGATATGAAGAAGGGAGGACAGAGAGGGAGAAGGAGAGGGGACAGTGGATATGAAGAAGGGAGGACAGAGAGGGAGAAGGAGAGGGGACAGTGGATATGAAGAAGGGAGGACAGAGAGTGAGAAGGAGAGGGGACAGTGGATCTGAAGAGGTACAACAAGCAGCAGTGTATCAGTGACTAATATTTGATTCATCGTCCAGGCTACAGATACAGTGCCTTGCGAAAGTATTCGGCCCCCTTGAACTTTGCGACCTTTTGCCACATTTCAGGCTTCAAACATAAAGATATAAAACTGTATTTTTTTGTGAAGAATCAACAACAAGTGGGACACAATCATGAAGTGGATCGACATTTATTGGATATTTCAAACTTTTTTAATAAATCAAAAACTGAAAAATTGGGCGTGCAAAATTATTTAGCCCCTTTACTTTCAGTGCAGCAAACTCTCTCCAGAAGTTCAGTGAGGATCTCTGAATGATCCAATGTTGACCTAAATGACTAATGATGATAAATATAATCCACCTGTGTGTAATCAAGTCTCCGTATAAATGCACCTGCACTGTGATAGTCTCAGAGGTCCGTCAAAAGCGCAGAGAGCATCATGAAGAACAAGGAACACACCAGGCAGGTCCGAGATACTGTTGTGAAGAAGTTTAAAACCGGATTTGGATACAAAAAGATTTCCCAAACTTTAAACATCCCAAGGAGCACTGTGCAAGCGATAATATTGAAATGGAAGGAGTATCAGACCACTGCAAATCTACCAAGACCTGGCCGTCCCTCTAAACTTTCAGCTCATACAAGGAGAAGACTGATCAGAGATGCAGCCAAGAGGCCCATGATCACTCTGGATGAACTGCAGAGATCTACAGCTGAGGTGGGAGACTGTCCATAGGACAACAATATATTGCACAAATCTGGCCTTTATGGAAGTGTCAAGAAGAAAGCCATTTCTTAAAGATATCCATAAAAAGTGTTGTTTAAAGTTTGCCACAAACCACCTGGGAGACACACCAAACATGTGGAAGAAGGTGCTCTGGTCAGATGAAACCAAAATTGAACTTTTTGGCAACAATGCAAAACGTTATGTTTGGCGTGAAAGCAACACAGCTCATCACCCTGAACACACCATACCCACTGTCAAACATGGTGGTGGCAGAATCATGGTTTGGGCCTGCTTTTCTTCAGCAGGGACAGGGAAGATGGTTAAAATTGATGGGAAGATGGATGGAGCCAAATACAGGACCATTCTGGAAGAAAACCTGATGAAGTCTGCAAAAGACCTGAGACTGGGACGGAGATTTGTCTTCCAACAAGACAATGATCCAAAACATAAAGCAAAATCTACAATGGAATGGTTCAAAAATAAACATATCCAGGTGTTAGAATGGCCAAGTCAAAGTCCAGACCTGAATCCAATTGAGAATCTGTGGAAAGAACTGAAAACTGCTGTTCACAAATGCTCTCCATCCAACCTCACTGAGCTCAAGCTGTTTTGCAAGGAGGAATGGGAAAAATTGTCTCTCGATGTGCAAAACTGATAGAGACATACCCCAAGCGACTTACAGCTGTAATCGCAGCAAAAGGTGGCGCTACAAAGTATTAACTTAAGGGGCTGAATAATTTTGCACGCCCAATTTTTCAGTTTTTGATTTGTTAAAAAAGTTTGAAATATCCAATAAATGTCGTTCCACTTCATGATTGTGTCCCACTTGTTGTTGATTCTTCACAAAAAAATACAGTTTTATATCTTTATGTTTGAAGCCTGAAATGTGGCAAAAGGTCGCAAAGTTCAAGGGGGCCGAATACTTTCGCAAGGCACTGTATGCTTAAGGATATACAGCACTAGAAGTGATCCTCTCTATTCCAAACCACCATTATGAATCACGTTTACTGAGCGATAATGACAATTTCTGTGGATATCAGTGAATCACTGGTGGAGTTTATTTTGCATGGCCCGTTGCCCCGTTTTCATTTAAGGACCAATGGTCTAAAATGGGCAAATTCCGCCCATCCGGGGCACCGGATCTTGTAAAACAAACTTATCCATTCACTTCTCAGCACTGGTCTGAAACTGGCCAATCAGGTATCAGAGCTGTGCGGTTGCTCTGGGTTAAAGGTTAATTGCAGATAGGAAGAGCCAGGCTAGTGGTAAGGGGCTACAGGAAGGGACAGGGAAGTGGACACATGGGGGTAGGGCTGAGGGGATGGAGAGAGAGATGGTTGGAGGGATACCTAGTCAGTCAACTGAATGCGTTTGACCGAAATGTGTCATCCACATTTAACCCAACCCCTTCTAATTCACAGAGGTGCGGGGTGCTGCCTTAGCCCCATAAGGTCAATGTCCGCAACCCCACTGAAATACAATTAGCATAATACAAAATCCCCATAAACATAAATCAGTTTAAGCTAGAGATATTTTTATTTGCATTGGATGTGTCTCAATCCACCACATCCTCCTGTCAGCATCTGCGATGAAAGGTAAGCATCTGAAAGGACATGGCTAGAGAGGTGTTTGTCCGAACATGAGACATTCCGAAAATCAGTCTTCTCACAAAATCGGCTTTATCGTCCAAACGGCTATAAACTTCTATCACCCATCTATGGAAAGATGAGACTCTCACAAACACGATGGTGTTCTCTGTTTTGTTCTATGACTCCCAAAAGCGCCTTGGGACTCGTCTAGTCGGTACAGCCGATCTGCCAACTTCTGTCTGTAGCATCCAAACAGTTTAGGCTACACACTAATATAACCCCTCTGTGGAAAGGTGAGACTCAAACATGTCAGTTGTTTTCCTCTAGGACGCCCACAGGCCTCACAAGACTCGTCTTAATAATATATACGGGATAGCCCCCTTTTATTCAATTTTCGTCTAAAATGACCCAAATCTAACTGCCTGTAGCTCAGGCCCTGAAGCAAGGATATTCTTGGTACCAATTGAATGGAAACACTTTTGTGGAAATGTGAATTGATTGTAGGAGAATATAACACAATAGATCTGGTAGAAGAAAATACAAAATAATAAAAAAAAAACATGTTTTTATCACCATCTTTGAAATGCAACATAAAGGTCCCACATCTAGCCATTACACAAGATGGCAGCAGTGTATGTGCAAAGTTTTAGATGGATAACTTGAAGATTGAGCAAACTGCATGACATTTAGTGTGAAGTCACCCAGGTACATTGGGCAAATCGTGAAGGAGACATTTACATTCACATTACATTTTTATGCAAGAATATCATCACATCTGTATACTTGGACATTGATTCAGCTTTTCCAGTATTAGTAGCCATATTATAAGTTCAACATTTGCAAAACACTTCGTTTTCATAACTCTCCATATTCTTATAATTTTTGTCCAAAACGAAAAGGCTTGCTGTCGCGAAGTTTAGCAGCAACATTTTGCGACAGATACGGGTATCTGTATATCTGTATACTCTCTTAAAGCACAGCTCATTGGCTATCTAGCTAGCTTTGTTTGACACCGATTGGTGCTTATTTAACAAAGTTACAGTCAATCAAGTGAAGCCCGCCCGCGTCATTTGCGTGCCATGAAGGCATCGCTCTCTGACCAAATTTCATGTCCTATAGGATATACTACACCGCTAATGTTATGGTGAAGTCTGGTTACGTTCTAGGATCTCTGGGGAATTAATACGAATGTGATTTAACTAGTTGAAACAACGTTTAGGGTTAGATTTTCACAGATTCCTTTCTTTGCAAATTGAACGAGCTGAATTACAAAATTGATTGTGCATGCTATATGGACCTTTTAGGTTATGAAAAATGATTTTATCTAACAAAACAATGTTATCTCTGGGACCCTTTGGATGATAAATCAGAGCAAGATTTCAGAATATAAGTACATATTTCACCTTCAGAGGTGAATTTATCAAACCTTTCGCAGTGAAAAAAGTGTTTTGTTGTTAGGAGCTCTCCTCAAACAATAGCATGGCATTTTTCCGCATTAAAAGCTACTGTAAATTGGACAGTGCAGTTATATTAACAATAATTTATGCTTTCAGCAGATATAAGACACTTATATGTACCGACATGTTGTTGTTTCTCTAAAATCTGCGATCGTGACACACGGCACTGCATGATTTCCAACTATACCTAAGTTAAGGTCGTCCGTCCAGTTGACAAAATGTATGGAAGTATAAAAAAATAAGGTGTTAAATGCATGTAAAAAATAACAAAAAACGAATGTTTCCTGATCTTTCTTATACCTCTCAGATATTGGTCAGAATTTTCAAAACAATCGTCCCATGCATCTGTTCCATGTAGTGATTATGTTACTCAGTGTTTGAATGGGCTAATAGCAGACAGTTGTTAAAAACATGTTTAAAATTCAATATCAAATAGCAAAATGATCCTGAGGGCTGAATGATGGAGGGAGGGATGGAGGGCATGGAGGGCATGGGAGGTGTGAGTGTGTGTGCAGTTTTACTTATTCATAATGTGTTGCCAAACCAGAACTGACACAACATGGTCTCAAGTCAGCGTGCTACATGGCACGCTATTCCCTTTGCAGTTTTGACCTTTTGACCCTGGTCAAGAGTAGTGCAGTATATAGGGAAGAGGGTGTAATGTTGGATACACAGAGTTTCATAATGGTTCTTATGATTACACAACATAGCAGTTTATGCATTGCAAAAGACTTAGTGTCTACCATATACCAATGCGTTTTGATTCAATATTAATAGTACTTTCAACGTTGTACTGATAATAACATTGATGTTATTGATGTGTTCCTCTTTCCCTGCTCTCACACTCTCTCTTTCGCTAACCTCTCGATTCCTTCCCTCTCTCCCTCTCTCTTTCGCCAACCTCTCGATTCCTTCCCTCTCTCCCTCGCTAACCTCTCTAATCCTTCCCTCTCTCTTTCGCTAACCTCTCGATTCCTTCCCTCTCTCCCTCTCTCTTTCGCTAACCTCTCGAATCCTTCCCTCTCCCTCTCTCTTTGGCTAACCTCTCGAATCCTTCCCTCTCTCCCTCTACTTTTGACCACTCTCCATCTCTGTTTAGCAGATGCCTTCATCCACAACATATATGCCTCAGAGGGCATGGCTATCTACCCCATCCCCCCCTCTCTCTCTCATCTCTTTTTCTAGCTCCATCTCTCTCTCTCTCATCTTTTTATAGCTCCATCTCTCTCTCTCATCTTTTTCTAGCTCCATCTCTCTCTCTCTCATTTTTTTCTAGCTCCATCTCTCTCTCTCATCTTTTTCTAGCTCCATCTCTCTCTCGCTCATCTTTTTCTAGCTCCATCTCTCTCTTTCTCTCTCTCTCCCCATTCCTTTATTCTTCCTCCCCTACATACACCTCTCATTCCACCTCCATACCTACAGGGTTTAGTAGGCTAAGTGTACCACTCCAAGGCATAACAGCAGGCAGCCTAGCCACCACTGGAGGCTTGAACTCACCCACTCTTTGGCTGCATCCCAAATAGAACCATTTTCCCTACAAAGTGCACTATGGGTCCTGGTCATATGTAATGCACTATATACGGAATAGGGTGCCATTTGGGATGCAACCCTTCTTCCTGTGGTCACTGGACCGTGTGAAACGGTATTCACATTTAGTTTCATAACTCACTCAATGTTGACTGACTGTATAGACTGGCTGTTTGTCTTTTTGACCCTCTGTCCGTCTGTCTTCTGTCTGACTGACTGTCTGGTAGTCTTTCTGTCTGTTTGACTGACTGTCCGTCCGTCTGGCTGTATGGGTGTCCAGGACTGGGACTGGGACTTGGAATGTGCTGATAGTGTTGTCACCATCCGGGACTGGGACTGTGCTGATGGTGTTGTGACCGTCCGGGACTGGGACTGGGACTGTGCTGATGGTGTTGTGACCGTCCGGGACTGGGACTGTGCTGATGGTGTTGTGACCGTCCGGGACTGGGACTGGGACTGTGCTGATGGTGTTGTGACCGTCCGGGACTGGGACTGTGCTGATGGTGTTGTGACCGTCCGGGACTGGGACTGTGCTGATGGTGTTGTGACCGTCCGGGACTGTGCTGATGGTGATGTGACCGTCTGGGACTGGGACTGTGCTGATGGTGTTGTGACTATCTAGGACTGGGACTGGGACTGTGCTGATGGTGTTGTGACTATCTAGGACTGGGACTGGGACTGTGCTGACGGTGTTGTGACCATCCGGGACTGGGACTGTGCTGATGGTGGTGTGACCATCCGGGACTGGGACTGTGCTGATGGTGTTGTGACTGTCCGGGACTGGGACTGTGCTGATGGTGTTGTGACCATCCGGGACTGGGACTGTGCTGATGGTGGTGTCACCATCCTGGACTGGGACTGTGCTGATGGTGTTGTGGCCATCCTGGACTGGGACTGTGCTGATGGTGTTGTGAATGAGTGGATCTATCTGCTAGCCCATGAGTTACAGTAGTAGTAGTAGTAGTAGTAGGTGTCAGAGACCCTTGGAGGGGGATCAGGGGCCAAGAGTCCAGGCTGTCCCCTAGCAGCCCTCATTTTCCCTGGGGCAGAAACAGACATTGCTCCCCCCTCAACCACCACACCATGGTGAGAGAGACTGGGGAGTTTTAGTTGTAGACCTTTCCTGCAATCAAGTGACCAAATCGCCTTTTAGTGGCCTCATGGGTGGGATGTTATTAATATTAATAAACATTATTTTAAATAACAGTTTTGGTCCATTTCAATCTTCTGTGATGTAAATAAAATGTTATTTTGGGATGCAAACTCAAAATGGAACACATTTCAACGCTATATCTGACATGTTACAGGTGTCTTCTTTTTATAAGACCATACCCATGTGTAGGAGGTGCATACTTTTGTTTCAAAGTAGATTTGTTTGAAACAACCAAGAAACCCTGATTTAGTCCACTGCAGTAAAAGGTGAAGAGATTTCGATGAACATACTATAGAGTAGATGGGTTGAGATGTGTAGTCAAATGGAAAGACAAAGGTATCATTTTCTGCTAGATGTGGATCTCTCTCTGCAGGGATTAATTATAATGATGATGATGGCAACGAGAACTACAACAACGATGACAATCTAAATGTTGACAGCGAACAGAGAGACACGATAATACTATAAGGAGAATGCGGATAAACGAGGGCAGAAGAAAACATAGCAGGGCCGAAGGGAGGGAGGAACAGAAGGAGAAAGAGCAAGTGGGAGAGAAAAGAAAGAAGAGGGGTGGAAGTTTTCAAAGCAGAGAGCGGAGGGAGGAGATGGACAGTGGCCTTTGAGAACAACAAAGAGCAAAGAGTCATAATAGCAACAGTGCCTTCCTCTAAAAGCATCAGTGTCGTTAAATCAATAATTCATTTACTTTAATGAGATAAGTAGGGAAAGTAATTTCACTGCCATCCCATTTAGCCAGGCCATGCAGTTAGAGCCTGCTGCCTAGCTTAATGCTAAATACCTCACTGCTATTGTAGCTGCATGACACAAAGACAATGGCAGGGAAGGATGGATAGAGAAGGACATAGAGAAGACCTGATGAGTGTTATGACTGTCTGGCGCAGGACTGTCCTTTCACTGAGAATAAGAAGGAGGGATGGATAGAGAAGGAGATAGAAAAGACTGCATCATGACTGCTATGACTGTCTGACATCTTATCTCACCTTAAAGCCCTCAAATTCAAATCTGGACCTCGAAACCAGTTCCACTGATTTAAAAAAAAATATATATATATATTTCACTCTAATCAGGAACTGTTTCGACCTGGGACAGCAGGTGGGTGCAATTAATTATCAGGTAGAACAGAAAACCAGCAGTAGGCTACTCTGGACCTCGTAGGGTAAGATTGGAATACACCTACCTTAGAGTATGCTAGTAATTCAGTACCTAAGTCAAAGGCACTCACACATCTAAAGGTTGCTTTCCATCTAAGCTGTGAAGAGAAGTTCAACAATAGTTAATAGAAAAACACATTACATTTAAGTCATTTAGCAGATGTTCTAATCCAGAATGACTTAGTGTGTTCATCTTAAGGTAGCGAGGCGAGACAACCACGTGAGTCAAAGTACATTTTTCTCCAATAAAGTAGTTATCAGCAAAGTCAGTGCTACCAGCAAAGTCAGTGCTACCAGCATAGTCAGCGCTACCAGCATAGTCAGCGCTACCAGCAAAGTCAGTGCTACCAGCCAAGTCAGCGCTACCAGCAAAGTCAGCGCTACCAGCCAAGTCAGTGCTACCAGCAAAGTCAGTGCTACCAGCCAAGTCAGCGCTACCAGCAAAGTCAGCGCTACCAGCCAAGTCAGTGCTACCAGCAAAGTCAGCGCTACCAGCAAAGTCAGCGCTACCAGCCAAGTCAGTGCTACCAGCAAAGTCAGTGCTACCAGCAAAGTCAGCGCTACCAGCAAAGTCAGCGCTACCAGCAAAGTCAGCGCTACCAGCCAAGTCAGCGCTACCAGCCAAGTCAGCGCTACCAGCAAAGTCAGCGCTACCAGCAAAGTCAGCGCTACCAGCCAAGTCAGCGCTACCAGCCAAGTCAGCGCTACCAGCAAAGTCAGCGCTACCAGCCAAGTCAGTGCTACCAGCAAAGTCAGTGCTACCAGCCAAGTCAGCGCTACCAGCAAAGTCAGCGCTACCAGCCAAGTCAGTGCTACCAGCAAAGTCAGCGCTACCAGCAAAGTCAGCGCTACCAGCCAAGTCAGTGCTACCAGCAAAGTCAGTGCTACCAGCAAAGTCAGCGCTACCAGCCAAGTCAGCGCTACCAGCCAAGTCAGCGCTACCAGCAAAATCAGCGCTACCAGCAAAGTCAGTGCTACCAGCCAAGTCAGCGCTACCAGCAAAGTCAGTGCTACCAGCAAAGTCAGTGCTACAAACCAAGTCAGCGCTACCAGCCAAGTCAGTGCTACCAGCCAAGTCAGCGCTACCAGCAAAGTCAGTGCTACCAGCCAAGTCAGCGCTACCAGCCAAGTCAGTGCTACCAGCAAAGTCAGCGCTACCAGCCAAGTCAACGCTACCAGCCAAGTCAGCGCTACCAGCAAAGTCAGCGCTACCAGCCAAGTCAGCGCTACCAGCCAAGTCAGCGCTACCAGCCAAGTCAGCGCTAGCAGCCAAGTCAGCGCTACCAGCCAAGTCAGCGCTACCAGCCAAGTCAGCGCTACCAGCCAAGTCAGCGCTACCAGCCAAGTCAGCGCTACCAGCAAAGTCAGCGCTACCAGCCAAGTCAGCGCTACCAGCCAAGTCAGCGCTACCAGCCAAGTCAGCGCTACCAGCAAAGTCAGTGCAAGCGATTTGTATTTATTTAATTTTTTTCATCACACTTATAGAGTATTCCTCATTCAGGGTTGGGGTCAATTCCACAAATTCATTTGCTATGCAATTCCCTCTCCCTGTAAATTACATCAATTCAATAAAAAATTCCAGAGCAGTTGTTCAATTCAGAGTCAATTTAAGTCTACATTTCCTGTTTCAATATTGTGCATTATTCTGCCACAAAAATGCACTCAACTCAATTAATCTCAAATTCTAATTCTAAATCAATTGCAAACTACAATTTCGGATTCAATATTCTGCTATAACAATTTACATAATTCAATTGCCTCTGTAGACCAATTCCCTGAATTTAAATTCCTTCACTTCTTTCAACTCAACCCAACTAACTCATGGCAGATTCCAAAGACCAATTTCACCTCTAAACAAACTAAGAGACATTTTGGAAATGTGTTTAAATTAGTAACATGTATACATCATGTTGTCAATTCCTTAAATGCACAGTTTGTAACAAAATTCATGATATAAATTAGAGGGTCTTGTGGGGCCGTGGTCATGTGGGCAACACTCCCAGCAACAAGCAAATGTGTTTTTATTGTCCAATTAAATTCCAATTCCTTTCCAAATATGTTTTTGTTCTTCATTTCCAATTCAGTTCATACACAGACAGTCAAAATTCCAATTAAATTCCAATTATATTTTTTGAAGATTGCTGCAATTCCAATTCAATTACAATGAAATTCTCCACTTTTTTGTTTGAATTCCAGAGTTGAATTTGGAATATGAAATTAAATTGGAATTGAACCCAGCCCTCACCCATATAGTTTACTCACTGTGCAAATGTTTTGGTTCACGGAGCTGGATTTTGTCAGAACAAAACTCTGTTTTCTCCCTGCCTGTCTGTGGATGTTGTGATGCATTGTGATGTATCATAGCTCATCCGAGTGTCAATGTCTCTATGAGCCCTCTACTCTCCACAGAAACTGATCACCTCACACATCTCTTCTCGATATCGAGAAATGGAAAGGTCATTTTTTAACCCAGCAGACACTGTAAAGGGATCATTAACGTTCTTCTATCAAAGAGATAGAGAGCAACACGATAGGCAGAGGAATATGGTGCGGCATGCATGGAGAGGACAGGAGAGGAGGGGGTGATTTCAGATTTGACACCTATTTGTCTTAATCTTGAAAACATTTGCGTGGTTCTTCATGCACCGGATTAAGACATGATCAAAAGTCACAGCTACACGTGTAAATAAATACATGATTTATCTGAACAAAATCTAGTCTAAGAGACAAAAAATTCCAAGAACGAAGACCAATCCATCCAGAGTGGTCTCCTAGTCCAGTGAAACATCTCATTGAATTCAGATGAAGCTCCTCCCTGTCTGAAGTCCTCATCAATTCAATCAGTATTTCTCTGATTCTTTCGACATTCTCACCAACATCCTCACCTAGATCAATGAGCAGCAACACCCCAGGCCAGGGCAACTGACAAGATCACAAACACATGTATCTCTCTGTGTAGAACAACCAAAGCCTACTCCATCAAGCCGAGAGGGAAAGGGAGAGTTGGAGGGACAGAGAGAGAGAGGGGGGGGGGGGGAACAAGTGATACATGACGTCCTCGCCTGAACGACAGGTACTGAGCGAGGGATGATGGGGATGGATTGATAAAAGAGAGGAGTGGTGTCTTTATCGCAGTGACTGATGAGAGTAGAGGAGGAGAGAGATGTACGTTTGTACGTGCAGGACATTTGTTCCATTGTTTGCGCGTGTTTTCTGTCTTCATTTGTATAATAAGTACAGTGTGTGTGCGTGCATGTGTCAGCCTACTCTTTCCCTCCTTTACCCCTCTACCTCACCCCTTTCACACCATATCTACACGCTATTTAATGCCTTTCCTAACCCCTTATTCTCATCTCCCTCCATTAATTTCTTCCCTCTCCTGCATCCCTCTGTCCCTTCACCCCTCTACATCCCCTCCTTCCTTTGTTCTGTGTCCTGCATCCCTCTCTCCCTGCCATTCAGTCCTCTCTGAGCAGTGTGTGTGTAGGTGTGGGCAGAGCAGGGCAGGCCGGGAGGCAGGCCAGGAGGGCAGGTAGACCAGTGATGATTTAGAGGGTGTGGGATTGGAGGGTTCAACTCAGGGCTAGACACACTGACACACCCATTAATCAGAGAGAGAGGGAGGGAGGGAAAGGCGGGGGGAGAAAGGGAGAGAGGCATGGAGTGAGACAAAGACAGAGAGACAGGCAGAGTGAAAAGAGAGAAAAAGTGGAGGACAGCCTACATGTATAATTTAAGACAGCCCCAACCAAAATAGACATACTGTACTTGAATTCATCCCTCCCACATCTCTTCTCTTACCTATCCCCAAACCTGTCTCTCCTCTCTCTCTGGATCTCATTGCTACCTCCAAATTCTTCCAACCCATGTGTGAAACTACCATGACTCATATCTGAAGATAGATGTTTCTGTGACAATGGCCATCTCTCTCTCTATCTCAGACATATACTAGTGCGGTTGCTGTCAAACTCGAGTTCGCTCTCCTCTCGAAACTCTCTCAGGAGTTGTGGTGAGACCATTTTGCTTGGGGGTGAGAAAGTTGTAAAGTTCCGAAATATTCAAGATGTTTTGAACACCCACACACACATAGTGGAAGTGGTTCTGGCAAGCAGCACATAAGTGGTTCTGGCAAGCAGCACATAAGTGGTTCTGGCAGGCAGCACACAAGTGGTTCAGGCAAGCAGCACACAAGTGGTTCTGGCAGGCAGCACACAAGTGGTTCTGGCAGGCAGCACATAAGTGGTTCTGGCAGGCAGCACACAAGTGGTTCTGGCAGGCAGCACACAAGTGGTTCTGGCAGGCAGCACACAAATGGTTCTGGCAGGCAGCACACAAGTGGTTCTGGCAGGCAGCACACAAGTGGTTCTGGCAGGCAGCACATAAGTGGTTCTGGCAGGCAGCACACAAGTGGTTCAGGCAAGCAGCACATAAGTGGTTCTGGCAGGCAGCACACAAGTGGTTCAGGCAAGCAGCACACCAGTGGTTCTGGCAGGCAGCACATACGTGGTTCTGGCAGGCAGCACACAAGTGGTTCAGGCAAGCAGCACATAAGTGGTTCTGGCAGGCAGCACACAAGTGGTCCAGGCAAGCAGCATACAAGTGGTTCTGGCAGGCAGCACACAAGTGGCTCTGGCAGGCAGCACACAAGTGGCTCTGGCAGGCAGCACACAAGTGTCTCTGGCAGGCAGCACACAAGTGGCTCTGGCAGGCAGCACACAAGTGGCTCTGGCAGGCAGCACACAAGTGTCTCTGGCAGGCAGCACACAAGTGGCTCTGGCAGGCAGCACACAAGTGGCTCTGGCAGGCAGCACACAAGTGGCTCTGGCAGGCAGCACACAAGTGGCTCTGGCAGGCAGCACACAAGTGGCTCTGGCAGGCAGCACACAAGTGGTTCTGGCAGGCAGCACACAAGTGGTTCTGGCAGGCAGCACACAAGTGGCTCTGGCAGGCAGCACACAAGTGTCTCTGGCAGGCAGCACACAAGTGGCTCTGGCAGGCAGCACACAAGTGGCTCTGGCAGGCAGCACACAAGTGGCTCTGGCAGGCAGCACACAAGTGGCTCTGGCAGGCAGTATACAAGTCTGGTGGTGCTATCTTTCTGGGAGATGCCATCACCTTTTCTTTTTTGGAACATGACATTAAGCAGATGAGCAGCCAATTCCATAGAAGCCTTCAGTGGTGCTGGTCTATCTAAACACTACCATACACTCATGGTTAATGTTCATGTAAGTGGTGCTGGCCTATCTAATCACTACCATACACTCATGGTTAATGTTCATGTAAGTGGTGCTGGCCTATCTAATCACTACCATACACTCATGGTTAAGGTTCATGTAAGTGGTGCTGGCCTATCTAATCACTACCATACACTCATGGTTAATGTTCATGTAAGTGGTGCTGGCCTATCTAAACACTACCATACACTCATGGTTAATGTTCATGTAAGTGGTGCTGGCCTATCTAAACACTACCATACACTCATGGTTAATGTTCATGTAAGTGGTGCTGGCCTATCTAAACACTACCATACACTCATGGTTAATGTTCATGTAAGTGGTGCTGGCCTATCTAAACACTACCATACACTCATGGTTAATGTTCATGTAAGTGGTGCTGGCCTATCTAAACACTACCATACACTCATGGTTAATGTTCATGTAAGTGGTGCTGGCCTATCTAAACACTACCATACACTCATGGTTAATGTTCATATAAGCGGACATAATGCACAGGTTTCTACTGGTGACTATGAAGACTGTGTCTCTCAGAGAGTAAGGCTTGTTCAAAATCACATGCAGACATGAAAACAAGAGACAACAATGAGTTAATGTGTGTGTGTGTGTGTCCTAGACCGTGACTCACCTGGAGATGAGCCCTGTATCGATCTAGCTCTAATTATATTAAAGCAAACCACGCACTCATCTAGGGATGCATATATTACAGACAGCGCTAGGGGACTCAGTGTCTGTGTGCGTGTGCATGTGTGTGTGTGTGTGTTTCATGGTCTCTTAATTTGTGGGCTTGTTTATGGGTAAATTGTAGGCAAACAATACACTGTACACTATGAGTCGTCCACATGAGTAAGGGGCAGTTACCTTTCGCCAACCTCCCCCTCCACTCCGCTTTTACCTCCCGGTCCCCTCCCACTACTGCCCCTCCTCCCCTCCTGCCCCTACCGTATCGAGAGTCTGGCAGGGGAAAAGGAAGGAGAAAATCGATGGTGTGCGTCTCAATGAGAGTGGCGAGAGCTGGATTGATCTGCAGTCTAAATTAGGTCAACAGGATTGCCTATTTAAAGGCCAGGACCCCTTAATCATCCTTTTAGCTGAGATAGACTCAGAGACACACACACATTGGCTCTATGCACATACACACACACACACACACACACACACACACACACACACACACACACACACACACACACACACACACACACACACACACACACACACACACACACACACACACACACACACACACACACACACAAACACAAACAAATACACATGTGCCCCATGCCCTCGTACACAGGAACTCACTCACACACCTTCTATAGGCCACAGACAAACATATGCATGGAAGATAAAGCAGGAAGTGATATGTGGAGGGAAAGTTTCACTGCCCGTGTGTTGCGTTGGCCTTCCCAATGTCTACATGCTCAGATTAATTTTGGACTCATAGATGACCTTACACTTCTCACACGACTGAAGGCAATGGACTCTGAGAGGGAGAGAAGGCTCTCAAACATGGTCCCAAAAGGCATCCTATTCCCTATGTAGTGTAATACTTTTGAGAAAAGCAGTGTGCTGGCTGTGCGTGATAGGCAGATGCCAACAGACTGGGGATCCAGCAGCCTCCTGGAGCTACGGAAGATCCTGGTCACACTGGGTTTCCCCCCTTGCCACTGGAATCCACCTTCCTACAGTGAAGTACTGCTGTTGGGGATTGCACACCCTAAGTGGCACTTTAAATAACATTTTTTGAGCAAGTATCCACTTCTGACCTTAGTGAAGACATCAACCGGACACCGGACTAAAGCCTGGCAGCTTTGGGGTGTCTGGTAACGGGGGCAGGAGTGACTGCACCGGAAGTTCTTAATCAGACCCCTGCACTCCAGCGGCACAGGGCTATTATGTTCGCCAGTAGTTGGGACTTGAGTGGCAGCTGCTCTCGGGAGACCCCTGTGTGACTGAACAGCCCTATTTAGGAGCCACACTGCTCACCCCAGCTGGCGAGAGGCCTAGAAAAGATGGCCTAAAAATGGCACACTCACTCCTTCCTGGATAGGCTAATGCACCTATCGGAAGTTCCACTCAGCTGTCGAAAAATGCAAGAGAAAATAATTCCCCTAAAACTGGCGACTTCAGAACATCAGAACTCTTTTTGACACCGACGACAATAACGACAGACCCCATCGGAGAACAGCTCTGATCGCTGCAGAACTAAGGCGCGACAACACTGATAATGCTGCCCTGAGTGAGACCACGTTCCTGTATGAAGATTCACTGAAAGAGGAAGGACAAGGCTACACCTCCTTCTGGAAAGATCACCCTCTGGGTGGAAAGGTCACCCGCCGGGTGGTAAACATCAGCACAGTGTGGTACAGGCAATTATGAACACCCAGCCTCACCGCAATACCTGTCGGCATTAGTGAAAGACTCATGTCTCTCCGTATCCTCCTAGCCAAGATGTGAACCTTCTCAGTGAATACACACCAACGTTACCATCTGTAAATGAGGCAAAGGACAGCTTCTAGCAGTCATTAGATAAGGCCATTCACCACATCCCCAGGAATGACAATATCTTTCTGCTGGGTGACTTCAACGCTAGAGTGGGACAGAACAACAGGATATGGAGTGGAGTGCCAGGTAGGCATGGTGTTGGGGCGGCAGGTAGCCTAGTGGTTAGAGTGTTGGACTAGTAACCGGAAGGTTGCAAGATTGAATCCCTGAGCTGACAAGGTAAAAAATCTGTTGTTCTGTCCCTGAACAAGGCAGTTAACCCATTGTTCCTAGTCCGTCATTGAAAATAAGAATGTGTTCTTAACAGACTTGCCTAGTTAAATAAACAAAAATGTGAATGGCATGAGACTGCTAACTCTATGTGCCAAAGATGATCTCATCAATAACACCTTGTTCAGCAGAAAGAAAATAGCAAATACTGGCACCTGATCGACTACGTCATTGTGAGACATTCTGATACCAATGACATCCTGCTGACACATGCCTTGAGGGGTGCAGAATGCTGGACAGGCTTGACCCCACAGGCCTGACCCTATAGTCCTGACTAGGTACTACTTTAGACCGGAGTCCTCTCTTCTCATCTCTTCCTACTTCATCTCACCGTGACAGAATTAAAAGCCCCATACCCAGTCCCCTATACCAGGGTTTCCCAAACTCGGTCCTTCTTTTGGTTTTTGCTCTAGCACTACACAGCTGATTAAAATAACTAACTCATCATCAAGGATTGATCATTTGAATCAGCTTTGTAGCGCTAGAGCAAAAACCAAAACATGAACCCAGGGGGAGCCCCAGGACCGAGTTTAGGAAATCCTGCCCTATAGTATCACTACAACTACCTGGGACATACAAATCTGCATTCTTGCAAATCAATGCATTGCCACATTCAATAACTGATAGGTTGATTAATGGACATGTGCATCAATTTAGCAGCCACATAATCAGGGCCAGGCTGGAATGTGATCCCTGTTTAAACCAGGAAACCATCCTGATTTTTTGCTTTTACAGTGCTTCGTCTACTGCAGGGATATATATATATATATATTATCTATCGATTATTAATGAATGAATTAATAATAATGTTTGCGTCCCAATAATGTTTGCATCCCAAATGGCACCATATTCCCACAGGGCTCCGGTCAAAAGATGTGCACTGAATAGGGAATAGTGTGCCAGTTGGGCCGAATCCTACACTACCGTTCAAAAGTTTGGGGTTACTTAGAAATGTCCTTGTTTTTGAGAGAAAATCTTTTTTTTTTCATTAAGATAACATCAAATTGATCAGAAATACAGTGTAGACATTGTTAATGTTGACTATTGTAGCTGGAATTGACTGATTTTTTAAATGAAATATCTACATAGGCATGCAGAGTCTCTGCTACAAGTCTCTGCTAGGTAAAGCCCCACCCTATGTCAGCTCGCTGGTCACCATAGCAGCACGCACTCGTAGCACACGCTCCAGCAGGTATATCTCACTGGTCACCCCCAAAGCCAATTCCTCCTTTGGTCGCCTTTCCTTCCAGTTATCTGCTGGCACTGACTGGAACGAACTGCAAAAATCACTGAAGCTGGAGATTCCCATCTCCCTCACTAGCTTTAAGAACCAGCTGTCAGAGCAGCTCACAGATCACTGCACCTGTTCATAGCCCATCTGTATACAGCCCATCTATCTACCTCATCCCCATACTGTATTTATTTATTTTGCTCCTTTTGCACCACAGTATCTCTACTTGCACATGCATCTTTTGCACATCTACCATTCCAGTGTTTAATTGCCGTATTGTAATTACTTCGCCACCATGGCATATTTATTGAAAACTCCCTTATTTGACCTTATTTGCACTCACTGTATATAGACTTTGTTTTCTTTTTTTCTACTGTATTATTGACTGTATGTTTTGTTCATTCCATGTGTAACTCTGTGTTGTTGTATGTGTCGAACTGCTATTCTTTATCTTGGCCAGGTCGCAGTTGCAAATGAGAACTTGTTCTCAACTAGCCTACCTGGTTAAATAAAGGTGAAATAAAAAAATAAAAGAGGCCCATTATCAGCAACCATCACTCCTGTGTTCCAATGGCATGTTGTGTTAGCTATTCCAAGTTTACCATTTTGAAAGGCTAATTGATCATTAGAAAACCCTTTTGCAATCATGTTAGCACAGCTGAAAACAGTTGTACTGATTAAAGAAGCAATAAACCTGGCCTTCTTTAGACTAGTTGAGTATCTGGAGCATCAGCATATGTGGGTTCGATTACAGGCTCAAAATGCCCAGTAACAAAGCTCTTTCTTCTGAAACTTGTCAGTCTATTCTTGTTCTGAGAAATGAAGGATATTCCATACGATAAACTGCCAAGAAACTGAAGATCTGGTGCAATGCTGTGTACTACTCCCTTCACAGAACAGCGCAAACTGCTGTTGGTAGCTTCATTAAATAGTACCCGCAAAACACCAGTCTCAACGTCAACAGTGAAGAGGCGAGTCTGGGATGCTGTTGCTTATGGTCATGTTCCAGCAGTGTGTAGGAAGAAGATTCCTAGATGTGAGAAGTGTGCAGGAGGCCATGCAATGAAGGAATGTGTAGTATCCGTGGAAAAAGTTGTGTGTGTTAGCTGTGGGGGTGCCCATGGCAGAAAGTGGCATATGCTCAGGCAGTGAAGACAGTAGTGGAGGAAGATGGGTACAGGGCGAGCAATCCTGAGAGGATTCCTGTGAGTAGGCAGAGACCAATAGAGAGTGATGGGAATAATATGTGCTTCAGTGAGGTGGGTTTCTTAGCATTCATAGGTAAGTTTGTCAACTGAACTGCAGAAATGGATCGTAAGTCACAGAAAATAAAGTTTTTGTGGCAGCTGCAGAGAAGTACTTGGGATTGCAAGGTTTTACTGCAGAAGAGTTGCAGTGATGTTGAGTGGCAATGTTCTGTCCTCCAAGGCCAATGGCCTGGAGTATGATTAGATAGAGTTAAATAGTGGTATGGGGTTTATAATGAGGGCAAATATTTGGCATGGTAATTTCTCCTTTTCCTTTTCCCAATTTTGTATCGTAAAGTATAATATATTGTACAGTAGGTGGCGGCAATACGTGTAGTCTGCCATAATAGTTGGATTTAGGGGGCGCTATTTTAATTTTTGGATGAAAAACGTTCCCGTTTTAAACAAGATATTTTGTCACGAAAACATGCTCAACTATGCATATAATTGACAGCTTTGGAAAGAATACACTCTGGCGTTTCCAAAACTGCAAAGATATTGTCTGTGAGTGCCACAGAACTGATGTTACAGGCGAAACCCAGATAAAAATCCAACCAGGAACTGCCGCATTTTTTGAAACCGCCTCATGCCAATGACTTCTCATATGGCTGTGAATGAGCTACGAATGAGCTTACGTTTTCCACGTTTTCCCCAAGGTGTCTACAGCACTGTGACGTCTTTTTAGGCATTTCCCATGAAGAATGGCTGTAAGGGACCATATATGGCATGTGGTCACATGGTGTCTCCCGCAGAAAACCTTGCGTAAAATACTGAGGTAGCCATTTTTCCAATCGCTTCTTATGAGAAACCAACTGCCTTGACGCATATATTATCGAATATATTTGTTAAAAACACCTTGAGGATGGATCCTAAACAACGTTTGCCGTGTTTCTGTGGATATTATGGAGCAAATTTTGAAAAAAGTTTGGCGTTATAGTTGTAGCATTTTAGGGTCGATTTCTCAGCCAAGCATGATGAACAAACGGGAGCTATTTCGCCTACAAAAATAATATTCTTGGAAAAAAGGAACATTTGCTATCTAACTGGGAGTCTCCTGAGTGAAAGCATCTAAAGTTCTTCAAAGGTAAATTATTTAATTTGGTTGCTTTTCTTATTTCCGTGAAAATGTTGCCTGCTGCCAGCAGAGCCTAGCATAGCATTATGCCATGATAAACTTACACAAATGCTTGTCTAGCTTTGGCTGTAACGCATATTTTGAAAATCTGAGATGACAGTGTTGTTAACAAAAGGCTAATCTTGTGTTTGAATATATTTATTTCATTTCATTTGCGATTTTCATGAATAGGAGAAGTTTATGGGGGAATTTATGTCCGTTGCGTTATGCTAATGCGTTTGAGGCTATGATTACACTCCCGGATACGGGTTTGCTCGTCGCAAAAGGTTAAGGAAGAAGAAGCATAGTCTTCCCGATCTGATAGGTGTGTGCTCCACCTCATGGCAAATGATGTAGAAATGCTGAAGCACACCATTTCATTCATGTTTTTTTAAATGATTGATGTAGCTGTTTAAAGCTTCAGACACAATCGTTAGGCGAGGGTAATTTCAGTGTAGGAAAGGATGAAACAGCGTCTGTGCCACCAGTAAGTACAGATAGTGACGTTAGTATAAATCCCCTCGCACGGTCCCCGCAGCCGGACAACTTTCTCACGGTTTCTGGAAGGAAATGCTGTAGGAATGCTCAACCGGTGTCGCTCATTCAGCCGACAGACACTTTCAACCGGTTTTCCCTTATATGGCTGCTGTCCCTGTACAGGGATCAACATCAGGGGAAATTTCAGAGTGACAACTAATAGTACTCGATAAAACTCAAACTTTCGTTGAAACACACATGCAGGGTACTCAATTAAAGCTACACTCGTTGTGAATCTAGCCAACATGTCAGATTTTTAAAATGCTTTTCGGCGAAAGCATGAGAAGCTATTATCTGATAGCATGCAACCCCCCGAAATACACAAAGGGGACGTAAACAAAATAATTAGCGTAGCCGGCGCTATACAAAACGCAGAAATAAAATATAAAACATTCATTACCTTTGACGAGTTTCTTTGTTGGCACTCCAATATGTCCCATAAACATCACAATTGGGTATTTTTTTCGATTAAATCCGTCCATGTATACCCAAAATGTCCATTTATGAAGCCCGTCTGATCCAGGAAAAAAACAGATTTCCAAAACGCAACGTAATTTTTTAAAATTAAAAAAGTTGCCTATAAACTTTGACAAAACACTTCAAACTACTTTTGTAATCCAACTTTACGTATTAGTAAACGTTAATAATCGATCAAATTGATCACAGGGTGATCTGTATTCAATAGCAGCAAGTCTTGAAATCATGGTCGATATTCTCTCTTTCATAACTTCCCCCGGTGTACCCGATGACAGGAAGTGCCTATTCCTCATTTCACCAAGGATTAACTTCAACCCAATTCCTCGTGTGGAAGCTGTAGGAACTGTAAACTGGGCGCTATCTATTTTCCCTTGCCATAGACAAAACAGAGAACTGGCGGAGGGATATATATATATTATTTTGTGAACAGTTTTCCTTGGGGTTTTGCCTGCTACACACATTCTGTTATAGTCACAGACATGATTTAACCAGTTTTAGAAACTTCAGAGTGTTTTCTATCCACACATACTAATCATATGCATATACTATGTTCCTGGCATGAGTAGCAGGACGTTGAAATTTTGCGCGATTTTTAACAAAAAGCTGAAAAAATTCACACGCTCTTTAAGAGGGCAGCGAGTCGGAGTCAGAGGCCAAGCCTTCTCTTGTCTCTACTCCTCCCGTTACGGGGTCTGAGACGCCGAAGCTTCCCACCATTAGCTCTGACAAATTGAAAACTCTAGTCATTGGCGACTCCATTACCCGCAGTATTAGATTTAAAATGAATCATCCAGCGATCATACACTGTTTACCAGGGGGCAGGGCTACCGACGTTAAGGCTAATCTGAAGATGGTGCTGGTGAAATCTAAAACTGGCGAGTGTAGAGTATAAAGATATTGCTATCCACGTCGGCACCAACGATGTTAGGATGAAACAGTCAGAGATCACCAAGCGCAACATAGCTTCAGCGTGTAAATCAGCTAGAAAGATGTGTCGGCATCGAGTAATTGTCTCTGGCCCCCTCCCAGTTAGGGGGAGTGATGAGCTCTACAGCAGTCTCACAACTCAATCGCTGGTTGAAAACTGTTTTCTGCCCCTCCCAAAAGATAGAATTTGTAGATAATTGGCCCTCTTTCTGGGACTCACCCACAAACAGGACCAAGCCTGACCTGCTGAGGAGTGACGGACTCCATCCTAGCTGGAGGGGTGCTCTCATCTTATCTACCAACATAGACAGGGCTCTAACTCCTCTAGCTCCACAATGAAATAGGGTGCAGGCCAGGCAGCAGGCTGTTAGCCAGCCTGCCAGCATAGTGGAGTCTGCCACTAGCACCATTGAGACCGTGTCTGTGCCTCGACCTAGGTTGGGCAAAACTAAACATGGCGCTGTTTGCCTTAGCAATCTCACTAGGATAAAGACCTCCATCCTGTCATTATTGAAAGAGATCATGATACCTCACACCTCAAAATAGGGCTACTTAATGTTAGATCCCTTACTTCAAAGGCAATTATAGTCAATGAACTAATCACTGATCATGATCTTGATGTGATTGGCCTGACTGAAACATGGCTTAAGCCTGATGAATTTACTGTGTTAAATGAGGCCTCACCTCCTGGCTACACTAGTGACCATATACCCCGTGTTGCTAACATTTACGATAGCAAATTTCAATTTACAAAAAAAAAATGACGTCTTTTGAGCTTCTAGTCATGAAATCTATGCAGCCTACTCAATCACTTTTTATAGCTACTGTTTACAGGCCTCCTGGGCCATATACAGCGTTCCTCATTGAGTTCCCTGAATTCCTATCGGACCTTGTAGTCATAGCAGATAATATTCTAATCTTTGGTGACTTTAATATTCACATGGAAAAGTCCACAGACCCACTCCAAAAGGCTTTCGGAGCCATCATCGACTAGGTGGGTTTTGTCCAACATGTCTCTGGACCCACTCACTGTCACAGTCATACTCTGGACCTAGTTTTGTCCCATGGAATAAATGTTGTGGATCTTAATGTTTTTCCTCATAATCCTGAACTATCGGACCACCATTTTACTACGTTTGCAATTGCAACAAATAATCTGCTCAGACCCCAACCAAGGAACATCAAAAGTCGTGCTATAAACACAAAGATTCCTTGATGTCCTTCCAGATTCCCTCTGTCTACTCAAAAGGACGTCAGAGGACAAAAATCAGTTAACCACCTAACTGAGGAACTCAATTAAACCTTGCGCAATACCCTAGATGCAGTTGCAGCCCTAAAAACTAAAAACATTTCTCATAAGAAACTAGCTCCCTGGTATACAGAAAATACCCGAGCTCTGAAGCATGCTTCCAGAAAATTGGAACGGAAATGGCGCCACACCAAACTGGAAGTCTTCCGACTAGCTTGGAAAGACAGTACCGTGCAGTACCGAAGAGCCCTTACTACTGCTCGATCATCCTATTTTTCTAACTTAATTGAGGAAAATAAGAACAATCCGAAATTCCTTTTTTATACTGTCGCAAAGCTAACTAAAAAGCAGCATTCCCCAAGAGAGGATGGCTTTCACTTTAGCAGTGATAAATTCATGAACTTCTTTGAGGAAAAGATCATGATTATTAGAAAGCAAATTACGGACTCCTCTTTAAATCTGCGTATTCCTTCAAAGCTCAGTTGTACTGAGTCTGCACAACTCTGCCAGGACCTAGGATCAAGAGAGACGCTCAAGTGTTTTAGTACTATATCTCTTGACACAATGATGAAAATTATCATGGCCTCTAAACCTTCAAACTGCATACTGGACCCTATTCCAACTAAACTACTGAAAGAGCTGCTTCCTGTGCTTGGCCCTCCTATTTTGAACATAATAAACGGCTCTCTATCCACCGGACGTGTACCAAACTCACTAAAAGTGGCAGTAATAAAGCCTCTCTTGAAAAAGCCAAACCTTGACCCAGAAAATATTAAAAACTATCGGCCTATATCGAAACTTCCATTCCTCTCAAAGAATGTTGAAAAGGCTGTTGCGTAGCAACTCACAGCCTTCTTTCAGACAAACAATGTATACGAAATGCTTCAGTCTGGTTTTAGACCCCATCATAGCACTGAGACTGCACTTGTGAAGGTGGTAAATGACCTTTTAATGGCATCAGACCGAGGCTCTGCATCTGTCCTCGTGCTCCTAGACCTTAGTGCTGCTTTTGATACCATCGATCCCCACATTCTTTTGGAGAGATTGGAAACCCAAATTGGTCTACACGGACAAGTTCTGGCATGGTTTAGATCTTATCTGTCGGAAAGATATCAGTTTGTCTCTGTGAATGGTTTGTCCTCTGACAAATCAACTGTATATTTCAGTGTTCCTCAAGGTTCCGTTTTAGGACCACTATTGTTTTCACTATATATTTTACCTCTTGGGGATGTCATTCGAAAACATAATATTAACTTTCACTGCTATGCGGATGACACACAGCTGTACATTTCAATGAAACATGGTGAAGCCCCAAAATTGCATGTGTTTCAGACATAAGGAAGTGGATGGCTGCAAACTTTCTACTTTTAAACTCGGACAAAACAGAGATGCTTGTTCTAGGTCCCAAGAAACAAAGAGATCTTCTGTTGAATCTGACAATTAATCTTTATGGTTGTACAGTCGTCTCAAATAAAACTGTGAAGGACCTTGGCGTTACTCTGGACCCTGATCTCTCTTTTGAAGAACATATCAAGACCATTTCAAGGACAGCTTTTTTCCATCTACGTAACATTGCAAAAATTAGAAACTTTCTGTCCAAAAATGATGCAGAAAAATTAATCCATGCTTTTGTCACTTCTAGGTTAGACTACTGCAATGCTACCCGGATAAAGCACTAAATAAACTTCAGTTAGTGCTAAATACGGCTGCTAGAATTAAAAAAAAAAAATCATATTACTCCAGTGCTAGCCTCCCTACACTGGCTTCCTGTCAAAGCAAGGGCTTATTTCAAGGTTTTACTGCTAACCTACAAAGCATTACATGGGCTTGCTCCTACCTATCTCTCTGATTTGGTCCTGCCGTACATACCTACACGTACGCTACGGTCCCTAGAATTTCTAAGCAAACAGCTGGAGGCAGGGCTTTCTCCTATAGAGCTCCATTTTTATGGAACGGTCTGCCTACCCATGTCAGAGACGCAAACTCGGTCTCAACCTTTAAGTCTTTACTGAAGACTCATCTCTTCAGTGGGTCATATGATTGAGTGTAGTCTGGCCCAGGAGTGGGAAGGTGAACGGAAAGGCTCTGGAGCAACGAACCGCCCTTGCTGTCTCTGCCTGGCCGGTTCCCCTCTTTCCACTTGGATTCTCTTTCTCTAACCCTATTACAGGGGCTCTTTCATACCATCCCTGGGAGGGGTGCATCACCTGAGTGGGTTGAGTCACTGATGTGATCATCCTGTCAGGGTTGGCTCTCCCCCCCTTGGGTTGTGCCGTGGCGGAGATCTTTGTGGGCTATACTCAGCCTTGTCTCAGGATGGTAAGTTGGTGGTTGAAGATATCCCTCTAGTGGTGTGGGGGCTGTGCTTTGGCAAAGTGGGTGGGGTTATATCCTTCCTATTTGGCCCTGTCCGGGGGTGTCCTCGGATGGGGCCACAGTGTCTCCTGGCCCGTCCTGTCTCAGCCTCCAGTATTTATGCTGCAGTAGTTTATGTGTCGGGGGGCTAGGGTCAGTTTGTTATATCTGGAGTACTTCTCCTGTCCTATTCCGTGTCCTGTGTGAATTTAAGTGTGCTCTCTCTAATTCTCTCTTTCTCTCTTTCTTTCTCTCTCTCGGAAGACCTGAGCCCTAGGACCATGCCTCAAGACTACCTGACATGACGACTCCTTGCTGTCCCCAGTCCACCTGGCCGTGCTGCTGCTCCAGTTTCAACTGTTCTGCCTTATTATTATTGGACCACGCTGGTCATTTATGAACATTTGAACATCTTGGCCATGTTCTGTTATAATCTCCACCCGGCACAGCTAGAAGAGGACTGGCCACCCCACATAGCCTCTCTAGGTTTCTTCCTAGGTTTTGGCCTTTCTAGGGAGATTTTCCTAGCCACCGTGCTTCTACACCTGCATTGCTTGCTTTTGGGGTTTTAGGCTCGGTTTTTGTACAGCACTTTGAGATATCAGCTGATGTACGAAGGGCTATATAAATACATTTGATTTGAAATTTGATTTAAAGCTCATGTTTAGGTTGACTATTTTAATGTCTGCCTCATTTGTATTATTACATAGTTGGGGAAAAGTGGGAGGAAGGGGGAGAAAGGGTTGACAGCTCTCTTTAGAGCTAGTAGGCATCGCCTGTAGCTAGTTGTAGGTCTCCTTGACGAAGCTCCAACAGATGGAGAGATGTGCGAGTTGGAGCTAGGTGAGCTGCTAGCTGAACAAGCAGGTAATGGAAAGGGAAGAAGAGTGGGAGTGCGTGTGTGTGTGCATGTGTGTGCCTTATACACAAAAACCCACCCATGTGGGTTAGGCTTACTATCCTGTGGGCTACACGTGTTCCCAGCTAATCGTCCATGTTCATGGAACCACATTCATTCATGCGATAGATGATGGCTGTGGATAAAACTGCTGCTGAGAGAAGACTAGCGCGCCGTAGCCACTTTACACAGACACACACAGACCCTGAAGAAATCATGCAAATGATGAGAGAGAAAGAGGGTGAGAGAAAGAGAGAGAGAGAAAAAGAGAGGGGGAAGAATGGAAACTAAGTGGTGGAGGGAGAGGAGGAAAAAGACAAAAGAGTATAATTAGAAAAAAACAGTATAATTAGAAATAGAGAGAAAAGGGGGATCAGAGTAATCCAGTGGGCTTTGAATACATCAAACATTTTAAAACCAACTGATTCCTTTTGGCTGTGACCAAACAGAAAGACTGCTGTTCTAAATGGAATTCCTCTCATTCTAGAAACCCTTTCTTTCCTTCTGGCGGCTCAGACTCAAACATGGAGCCTTGCAAGGCGCCGCTTTCCAACCCTCCGGGACCATGATAGGAATCTAATTAACCAAAATCAATATTAACACCCAATTTTCTTTCTCTCTCTCCTTCTCTCCTCCATCCTCCAGCCATCTCACTGGTCGCACATTCATTTTCCTTCTGTTTTTTCACTTTTTTCCCTCCGCTTTTTACTTTTACCATTTAGACACGGGAGAAAGTCATTTCAACACCCCAGTGATCCCAGAACAGAGGGAGAGTTTGAAGAAAGAGGAGATGAAGGAAGTGGAGGAGGGGATGATTTGGAACACAATGCATTGTGGGTAGAGTAAAATGAAGACAAAATGAATGAGAAAAGGTCTGTCTAGAATTATTCTGTGTATGTACACAGACAGTCCAATAACAGAGAATGGCCTCTGTCTGTTTCCCTTTATAGTGAAATAAACACACAGGCACACAAACCTCTCTCGCCACACATACTTACACAATGTAACACTCTCCCTAAATCCATGGATGCGGGAAGATGTTTTAGGTTGGGAGCGTTCAATGGAGGAGGGGGTGGGGGGAGAAATAAAGCCTAGTTCACTAAAATGTGTATTTATTTATATTTATCAGGACCCCTACTTCCCACGGCTATGCCTAAAGCCCCAGAGAGAGCGAGATCCCCTTGTCCCCCCTTCACTTCTCCGCCTCTTTCATTCCAAATGGAAGAGAATAAGTGTGCAAATCTAGTAAATCTTCAAGCGTTTCTCTACCCCATCCTCAGTTTCTTCCAGTGCCTTAGCCCTCGCACAATCACCCTATCCAAAAGGAGAGGTGTAGGACGTGCGGTGGAGGAGATCTTCTCAGCCTTGTCTCAGGGTAGTAAGTTAGTGGTTTGTTGATATCCTCTAGTGGTGTGGGGGCTGTGCTTTTGCAAAGTGGGTGGGGTCATATGCTGCTTGGTTGGCCCTGTCCGGGGGCATCGTCGGACGGGGCCACATTGTCCCCTGAGCCCCCCCTATCTCAGTCTCCAGTATCTATGCTGCAATAGTCTATGTACCGGGGGGCTAGAATCAGTCTGTTATATCTGGTGTAATTCACCTGTCCAATTCTCACTTTTTCCCTCCCCTCCCGGAGGACCTGAGACCTAGGATCATGCCTCAGGACTACCTGGCCTGATGACTCCTGGCTGTCCCAAGTCCACCTGGCCGTGCTGCTGACATTTACTCCTGAGGTACTGACCTGTTGCACCCTCTACAACCACTGTGATCATTATTTGTCCTTGCTGGTCATCTATGAAGGTTTGAACATCTTGAAGAACAATCTGGCCTTAAATACCCATGTACTCTTATAATCTCCACCCGGCACAGCCAGAAAAGGACTGTCAACCCCTCAGAGCATGGTTCCTCTCTAGGTTTCTTCCTAGGTTCCTACCTTTCTAGTGAGTTTTTTTTCTGCCTTTCTATGGAGTTTTTCCTAGCCACCGTGCTTCTACATCTGCATTGTTTGCTGTTTGAGGTTTTAGGCTGGGTTTCTGTATAGCACTTTGTGACAGCTGCCGATGTAAAAAGGGCTTTATTAATACATTTGATTGATTGATTGATTGTGCACCTCTGTGGCCACCTTAGGAAATTAAAGAAAGGAGGATGAAACCCTGAAGGGGTGGGAGGAAAATTAATCCCAGTTCATTCCATTCGGTGAGTCCAAGGAACCAATGTGAACACTAAACTTTTCTATTGGAGTTCCAATACCACACGAGGACTACCGTAGTTAGATATTTACAGGTAGTATGGTTGGTCTCTTTTTCCTATCATAATCTTGTAACGTGCATGATCGCACCATTTTAGTAGGTTTTATATCAGACTCCATGTTAAAACTCTTCTCATCTTCACTTAACGCCTAGTTCTACTTCAATTATTCATTTCTATATCTCACGTGGGGATTTGCTAATGAACACCTACTGTTGGAAGTACCGGAAGTACCTATCAAAAGTATCTGTTGGAAACAGACAGGTAGAGTTGCAAATGAGGGGAGACCCTCACCTACCTTAAAAGGAGCCACTTTCCCACCCTCTGGTTATTCTCACTTCACTTCCACACAAAGAGCATTACTACTCTACTGTCACTCTCCTCAGATTGACTGGATACCTACCTGTTTTCCAGATTAACATCTCACAAGTGAACCGTGATGTATATTGATGTCGAGTCTTCAGACGCTGACGAGAGGTTGAGTACTAAACGGTAGGTTTAATTTTTGCTTAGAAATTATCCATTGGTAGCTAACATCATGGCTATCTGAGATTCAGAGTGTTTAATAGTCACATGTACAAGGTTTCAGGTGTGATTGCAGGGATCCCACCCTCTAGCTCAGGAGATGGGGACTGATGACCCCACTCTCCCGCCCTCTCAGAAACCGCTGGCCTCATCACCAACTCACAGAAAAACCCAGCCAAGAGTGGTGGAGCTGCCCCCCACCAGTGTACTTTGGGCTCCTTCATGTCTGCAAGCGGGCCACGGCCAGACTCAGCATCGACTGGCCGTCTCCTCTTTCTTAAACATACAAGTATTAAGCACCATTTTAAAGATTGCATTCTCGTTAATCCAGCCACAGTGTCTGATTTAAAAAATACTTTACAGCGAAAGCTCCACAAACGATTATGTTAGGTCATCACCAACTCACAGAAAAACCCAGCCATTTTTCCAGCCAAAGAGAGGAGTCACAAAAAGCACAAATAGAGATAAAATGAATCACTAACCTTTGATGATCTTCATCAGATGACACTCATAGGACTTCATGTTACACAATACATGTATGTTTTGTTCTGTAAAGTTAATATTTATATCCAAAAATCTTATTTTACATTGGCGTGTTACGTTCAGTAGTTACCAAAACATGCAGGGATATTGCAGAGAGCCACATGAATTCACAGAAATACTCATAATAAATGTTGATGAAAATACAACTATTATACATGGAACTTTAGATACACTTCTCCTTAATGCAACAGCTGTGTCAGATTTTTTTTTAACGGAAAAAGCATAATCTGAGAACGGCGCTCAGAGCACAGAGAAATATCTGCCATGTTGGGTAGTCAACATTATTCATAAATAGCATTATAAATATTCACTTACCTTTGATGATCTTCATCATAATACACTCCCAGGAACCGCAGTTCCACAATAAATGCTTGTTTTGTTTGATAATTTCCATCATTTATGTCCATTTATGTCCAATAGCTTCTTCTGTTAAGGCATTTGGTAAACAAATCCAAAAGCGCGATCTGGTCAATTCGGGCGAAAAGTTCAAAAAGTTATAGTACAGATCGAAGAAACTTGTCAATCTAAGTATAGAATCAATCTTTAGGATGTTTTTATCATAAAAGTTCAATAATGTTCCAACTAGAGAATTCCATTGTCTGTAGAAAAGCAATGGAACGAGAGCTACCTCTCAAGTGTAAACTTTGTGACTGAGAACGAGGCTGTAGGCAGACTCCTTAGCCAAACAGCTCCCATCCGGCCCCTCTTCACATGAGAAGCCTGAAAAAACGTTCTAAAGACGGTTGACATCTAGTGGAAGTCTTAGGAAGTGCAAAATAACCCATATCCCACTGTGTATTCGATAGGGGTGTGTTCAAAAACTACAAACCTCAGATTTCCACTTCCTGTTTGGATTTAGTCTCAGGATTTTGCCTGCAATATGAGTTCTGTTATACTCACAGACATTATTCAAACAGTTTTAGAAACTTCAGAGTGTTTTCTATCCAATAATAATAATATGCATACATTAGCATCTGGGACTGAGTAGGAGGCAGTTCACTCTGGGAACGCTATTCATCCAAAAGTGAAAATGCTGCCCCCTATCCCAAACATGTTTTTAACAGACAAATGAAAGGTAGACAGCCTCGATAACCCAGTGACATCCAAGTCACTGTGTTACAGCTGGGAGGGGGCAACAAGCTAGCCTTGGGGAACTGAGGTCCCCGGTGACACAACTGCCTGTCAAGACTCAGGCTAGGCCCCTGAATGAGGCCAAACCTCTAGGGAAGCAGTCGCCACAGCAAGGATCCGGCCCTCTATCCCTCCTAAGGGAAGTAAGATGGGTCAGCCAACCTAGGCACAGCCCTGGTGGATGAGGAGGATCGTGTGCAGGGCCTATGGCTCTATGCCCTATTCTCTCTCTTCGCGTTTAACATTTGCTACTCCTTCCGCAGGTCTTTCACTATCCACTGTGGCCCTTTTCCCCTTGCCTTGTGTCTTTTTGCATCTGATTACAATTCTGATATATACGCCGTTTCGGTTTTCCCGATTAAATTTGATGCTACTTTGTACAAGGCAGGCTAACCCTAACCATACCCACTCCTCTGTTCTACTGTAGGGCAGGTTTCCAGGGTTTACTGAGAAACCCTCTCAGAAACCCTCTCAGACCTTTTTAGGATTCTGGCGTGAGTTTTTTCCCCTACATGGAAAAGATGACTTGGCTCTGTTATGGAGAACACTTCCCATTGAGCTGGAGATCAGTCAGTATGGTAATTCCTTTCTTGTCCAGTCTTTTCTGCAATTGGTTCATGCAGCCGGGCCAATGCCTGCTCTACCTCCCCATCTTATGCGAGCAGCTGAGGAATTATCTTTGCTCTTGACAACCCTCCTCCGTAGATCAGTGCCAAGACATACCAGTTACAGTACGTAGCAGTCCTACTGCCCAGGATTAGGAATACTGCGCTGTAGTTATTTCCTTCTTCCTGTAATGAAGCTCTTTTTAGGGGAAAAACTACTTCTGATTGGCTGGGTCGGCTGCCAAGTGTGTGGGCCTATGCCCTCCCAGGCCCACCCATGCCCCAGCCCAGTCATGTGAAATCCACAGATAAGGGCCTAATTTATTTATTTAAATTGACTGATTTCCTTATATGAACTGTAACTCAGTAAAATCATTGAAATTGTTGCTATTATATTTTTGTTCAGTTTACATTATGCGCACATGTGCCCTACAAGGTAACAAATAATACCATGTGAGATCATTTCATGTGGGTACCTTTGAAGGTACATTAAATGTATTTTGATATTTTGTACCCTAGGGAACAATTTGTACCCTAACCGTACCAGGATTTCTAAGAGTGCATCTCTCTCTGTCTCTCTCTTCTCTATCTGTCTCTCTCTGTCGCTCCCACCCTCCCTCTATACTGGCTAAAACACTAACGACTGTATCTATTGGAAAATAGAATTTCTATTAAACCTTTACTGGGGACCATGAATAGTCTGATAGCATGGCTGTGGTGAAGTAGCTGTTGAGTAAATATTCAGTATGACCTTTTCCAAGGGCCCGCATTCCAATAAATACTAATTTCCTGTTGATCTAATTAGAACCTGCAGGAATTTGTCTTCATCTATTATTGAGGGAAAACAAGAAAAACTTGGGCGCAGGCACCATTTTAATGGATTTATAACAGAGGAAGGGCTATTATTTATTAACCACCTCTTCAATCATGTTCTGGTGTGTACAGGCTTTGTCTTATAGCCTAACATATGTTAGCTATATGCTACCTGTTATCAGGGGTGAAAGTAAGGCGGTCTGGGACCGACTTACCGACAAAATAAATAGTGGGGGTACACCTTACTGGTAAAACATGAGCCTATCACAATTAAAACTAAATGTCAAGAAAAGCAATGTGGCCCAATGATAATCGGCAAATGTCATTACACTTTTTGGTGATTTGTGTACCAGTTGTCTCTTTCCATTCAACACCGTTTGGAGGCTGGACATGATGTTGCGAGTGGATGAACATGCGCGGGTAGCCTAGTAAAGGAGCCTTTTGAAGTGATTGTTCGACAATCAGATAAAAACACATACATTTTAAAAGTTAAATGACAAACCCCTTTGACTAGGCCCACAGAAAGCCTGTTGAATTAATCAGGATTCTATATGTACTTCTATAATTAGGCCTATACACACACAGGGGGTCCCGTATCGGGAATAAATTAATTATACTTTCACCCCTGTATGTTATATTTAAGCAATATACCATGGCTAAGGGTTGTTCTTAAGCAGGACATAGCGGGGAGTGCCTGGATACAGCCCTTAGCTGTGGTGTATTGGCAATATACCACAAACACCAGAGGTGCCTTATTGCTATTATAAACTTGTTACCAATGTAATTACAGCAGTAAAAATAAATGTATACCCATGGTATACGGTCTGATATACAACGGCTGTCAGCGAATCAGAATTCAGGGATCGAACCACCCAGTTTATAATTGTGGTTTTCTCATAGGCTCACATGATGAGACGAGATATCAGTGGTGTGAGGTGTTACAGAAGGCCTTCCTATGTAACGTAAGGACTTTCAAATACCCTTACTCTTTTACAAACTTTTCCCCACCTCTCTTCCTCTCTCATGGTACTCCCTCCCTCTGTGTGCTTGATGGACCTATGGCATTCTACACCTCTCTCTCTCTCTCTCTCTCTCCACTCTCTCTCCTCTCTACCCTCCAGTGTGTTATGTTTGGTCGACCCACGGTATAGAGGAGCCAAAGCAATTAGATGTGTTCTTTGTGTTGCCCGATAAGTCATTAAGAGTGTAAATGACCAGAGGCCTCTGGGGAAAACCTTTCCTCTGCAGAGCGTAATTTACGGCTAAAACAAACCTGCACCCATTAGGGTCCGAGTCGCTCTGGACCGGGAAAACCTTAATGCAATTTGTTTTGTTAAGGCCTTCTGAATTATGATCCCTCATTCCCCATCGTTTTATTTCCCCGCTCCCGTCACCTTGGAGAAGCCGGTGGGAAAAACGGAACGTCAATTTGGGTTAGGGCTAAGTGGACGAGGCGGAACAAAGTGGAGACAGTATTCCTCTTCTTCCCAACGCTGTAGCCTGGGGGTGTTGGGAATCTGGAATCTCCTGTGTATTCCCGGGATAAAGAGGTGTGGGATTGGAGAGGGAGATCAGGGAGAAGGGGATGTTTCCACCACACTGCCTTGACCTAGAATTAATTAGGTTGTGTGCTTTAAAACCTTGGTAGAGCATGGGTGAAGTAGGCCTTGTGGTCCTCATGTGAATTTCCTTTTTATTTTGGGGTTTGTGATGGTGCTTTAGGAGGTGAGGTGGTAGGTGGAAGGATACATTAGGTGCTTTAGGGAGTGAAGTGGGGTAGGTGGGGGGATATCTGAGGTGTGGTTAGGTATAAGGAAATCTGAGGTTTGGTGAGGTAGGAGAGGTGGAGGAATACCTGAGGAGTGGTTGAACCCAGCAGGAGATTCACCGACATAGTTTTGGCATGGTGCACTGAGGGTGTGAGGAAAAGAGGGAGATGCATAAAAGATAGAGAGGGGGAGGCAGTCTCTTGTCCTCCCTGTTGTTACAAGTTGAATCAGGTGTGATAGCTCCAGAATGGCTGGGTAGAGAATTGAGACTGACTGACTTCAATCGTTCTCAATTGACACAAGGCCATACACGAAGTGATGTTACGTTTGATACCAAAGCTCCGAGGGATGCGTAGAAATCATTTAGCAGTTTACTTTAAAGTGTGCCGATGCTTGTATCACTTAACCAGAAGCCACATGATCAATGACGTCTGAAGCTTGTTTTTGTTGAACAACCATCTGATTGGTTTGGTATTGGTTTCAGTAGAAGACAGAAAGGCCTCTTTGTGCACACACTATGGCGTGTGCAACGTCATCTATAATAACTTTAGTCCTAGTTTAAGCCATGTTTATCAATTCAAGTAATGAATCTATTTACAACACAATTTACCTGAAATGCTCAATTTTTCCATCACTATTTTCCACTAAACACCATCAAAGGCAATAGCCATGTATAACATGCAATAGCATAACACAACATAAGATAAACTGGAATGACACTCTCACTTACGGTTGCACAAAAATACATGTTACCAAACTAAGCCCCAAAATATTCTAATGAGGCACCATCCCTACATTTTAATTAGCACTAAGGGCGATTTCCGACCCGAGTTAAGCGTGCATACTTGGAACATTATTCCGGTTTTATTCCCTTTTCTCTCTACGTGTATTCTGAACTTGAATTTAAGCATGAGAACAGCATGCTATTCATCTGCTATTCTTTTGGGGTGGAGATCAAAGAGATGAAGTTGTGGCAGAGGTGTCTACAGATATGCCATATTCTGACCTTGGTTTAATTCCCTCATAATTCCAAAACCTTTACGCACAATGAAATTAATAAATAAGGTCGAGTTCCAAGTGGAAAAACATCTACTTTCTTTTTTCCGATATAAATAATCCATGTACTGTAATTTATTAATTGATAAGAGCTATTGATAGAGCTATATACATGACAATTCTTTTAGATCTATTTTACCTTATGATCTCTGGATACAAATGCGGAACCAGTTATATGGCAGCAAACTGAAGCATATAAACTAAACTTATTCCACTGTGAAGTTTATGAAATGATGGCATTACAACTCACAAGGATGAAATGTGGTGACCCAAGCTATAGGCTTCTGTAGCCATGCGCAAATGACAGTATAGTGCCAAACCTACCTAATTGATTTATGATTTCAACTTTTTTTAAATTGTATGCCGTAGTTTTCACAGTATTTTTATTTACAATTCATATCGAGTAGCCATTTTATATAGGTAGTCTGGGTAGCCACTCTCTATGGTGCAGCTGTAGAAACTTTTGAGGATCTGAGGAACCATGCTAAATCTTTTCAGTCTCCTGAGGGGGATTAGGTTTTGTCATGCCCTCTTCATGACTGTCTTGGTGTGTTTGGACCATGTTGGTTTGTTGGTGATGTGGACACCAAGGAACTTGAAGCTCTCAACCTGCTCCACTGCAGCCTCGTTGGTGAGAATGGGGGCATGCTCGGTCGTCCTTTTCCTGTGGTCCACAATCATCTCCTATTTCTTGTTCACGCTGAGGGAGAGGTTGTTGTCCTGGCACCACACGGCCAGGTCTCTGTCCTCCTCCCTATAGGCTGTCTTGTTGATGTCGGTGATCAGGCCTACCACTGTTGTGTCATATGCAAATTTAATGATGCAAATTTAATGATGAGTCGTGCCTGGCTGTGCAGTCATGAGGGAACAGGGAGTACAGGAGGGGACTGAGCACCCCCCCTCTGAAGGACCCCTGTGTTGAGGATCAGTGTGGCGGATATGTTGTTACCTACCCTTACCACCTGGGGGCGGCCCATCAGGAAGTCCAGGACCCAGTTTTGTCCCGGGATCCTTAGCTTATTGACGAGCTTTGAGGGTACTATGGTGTTGAACACTGAGCTGTAGTCAATGAATAGCGTTCTCACATAGGTGTTCCTTTTGTCCAGGTGGGAACGGGTAGTGTGGAGTGCATCATCTATGGATCTGTTAGGGAAGTATGCAAATTGGAGTGGGTCTAGTGTTTCTGGGATGACGGTGTTGATGTGAGCCATGACCAGCCTTTCAAAGCACTTCATGGCTACAGACATGAGTGCTACAGGTCAGTAGTCATTTAGGCAGGTTACCTTAGTGTTCTTGGGCACAGGCTGTATGGTGATCTGCTTAAAAAATGTAGGTATTACGGACTCAGACAGGGAGAGGTTGAAAATGTCAGTGAAGACACTTGCTAGTTGGTCAGCGCATGATCGGAGTACACGTGCTGGTAATCTGTCTGGCCCTGCCGACTTGTGAATGTTGAACTGTCTAAAGGTCTTACTCACATCGGCTGCAGAGAATGTGATCACACAGTCATTCAGTACAGCTAGTGCTCCCCTGCATGTTTTAGTGTTATTTGCCACGAAGCGAGCATAGAAGTAGTTTAGCTCATCCGGTAGGCTCATGTCACTGTGTAGATCTCAGCTGTGCTTCCCTTTGTAGTCTGTAATGGTTTGCAGGCCCTGCCACATCCGACGAACGTCAGAGTTGGTGTGGTACAACTCGATCTTAGTCCTGTATTGACGCTTTGCCTGTTTTATGGTTCATTGGAGGGCATAGCAGGATTCCTTATAAGCTCCGTGTCCTGCTCCATGAAAGCGGCAGCTCTAGTCTTTAGCTTAGTGTGGATGCTGCCTCTAATCCATGGTTCCTTGTTGGAGTATGTACGTACGGTCAATGTTGGGATGATGTCATCGATACACTTATTGATAAAGCCAGTGACTGATGTGGTGTACTCTTCAATTCCATCGGAAGAATCCCGGAACATATTCCAGTCTGTGATAGCAAAACAGTCCTGTAGCTTAGCATCTGCTTCATCTGGCCACTTTTTTATTGACCTAGTCACTGGTGCTTCCTGCTTTAACTTTTGCTTGTAAGCAGGAATCAGGAGGATATAATTACGGTCAGATTTGCCAAATGGAGGGTAAGGGAGAGCTTTGTATGCATCTCTGTGCGTGGAGTATAGGTGGTTCAGTTATTTTCCCTATGGTTGCACATTTAACATGTTGATAGAAATTAGGTAAGACTTATTTAAGTTTCCCTGCATTTAAGTCCCCGGATACTAGGAACGCTGCCTTTGTGTGAACATTTTCTTGTTTGCTTATGCAGAATACAGCTCATTCAATGCTATCTTGGTGCCAGCTTCTGACAGTGGTGGTATGTAAACACCTACAGAGAAAATTGATGAAAACTCTCTCGGTAGGTAATGTGGTCTGCAGCTTATCATGAGAAACTCTACCTCAGTCGAGCAATGGCTCGAGACTTCCTTAGATATCATGCACCAGCTGATGTTTACAAAAATACATAGACTGCCGCCTCGTCTTACCAGATGCCGCTGTTCTATCCTGCCTGTACATTGTATAACCAGCCAGCTGTATGTTGATATTGTTGTCGTTCAGCCACGACTCCGTGAAGCATAAGACGTTACAGTTTTTAATGTCCCGTTGGTAGTTTAATCTTCCCAATAACTCGTCCATTTTATTGTCCAAAGATTGAATGTTTGCGAGCAGAATTGAGGGGATTTGGGGGTTTATTCAATCGCCTCCTACTCCTCAGAAGGCAGCCCGCCCTCCAGCCTCTCTTTCTCTGCCTCCTCTTCACGCAGATCACTGGGGTCGGGACCTGTTCCTGAGGGAGCCGTATATCCTCCGCCCCGGGCTCGTCAGAGTCGTGAAAGAAGAAAAAGGATTCTGCTAGTCCGTGGTGAGTAATCGCAGTCCTGATGTCTAGAAGTTATTTTCGGTCATAATAGAGGGTAGCACCAACATTATGCACAAAAATAGTACAAAAATAAGTTACAAACAACGCAGATAAACTAACAAAAAACACAATCGGTTGGGGGAACGTCTGCCTTCTGCTCTGGCTCCATTTTATTTATTTTTAGATAAATGTACAAAAGTTTTCATTGAATGAAAGGTCCACAAGAAAATCTGTTGGCCAACAAATGGGATGGTTTTCAGTGGATGAATTAAATTAATTCAGCCCACGCAAGGGAACCACGCCTGCAAACGCTGTTACGCACCTGCATATGGTACAGTTCATATGTCTGAAAGTGGAAAGCAAACCTTTTTTGAACTTGAAAGAGCCATTGACGGGCTCAAAATGTTTTTGGGGTCAGTATGGTTTCACATACAACCATCACCCTTCCTAAAGAATCTTTGAAAAACCCCAATTTTACGTGTGCACTCTTGGTAATTTCGCTCAATGCTTATTAAGCAATTCCCCCATCCTGCAACACAGGGCGTTCCAGATTTATCCAATAGAATAACAATAATTAAAAGGATAATAGCCTGACTTGTCCTCTCGCTGACACTCCTGATACCCTGGCCAAAGAGGGATTGGATGGGACTACTGTGTGTGTGTGTGTGTGTGCATGAGCGAGAGGGAGAGAGGTGCAAGAGTGTATGTGTGGGTGTGCGCGCGTGTGTGCGTGTGTGTGCGTGTGATATCGTTGGACAGGACAGAGAAATGAGAGGTGATCCATTTTAACGTCCTCTCCTGTAGAGAGCAGTGTATATATGACCTCAAAGGGAGAGAGAGAGACAGAGCGCCAGAGTGGCCCTAAGCTTTCAGTAAAGGTGGAAGTCACAGATAGGAGTTATCTCTAGTTCAATATTTAATTGGTGAATTTCTCCAGTGGGTTTTCTCGAGTTAAATCTTTAATGAAGATTAAGCAGGACCTAACAAAGCCTAATCAACATCCCTTAGGATAACGGTCAGAGGGGAGAAGAGAGGGGGGATTGAGTCAAGCAATCAGGCCACACACACAGGAACAGACACACAAACACATGCACACATGAACCCGCACGCACGCGCGAATGCGCGCACACACACACAGCACTGTAAACCCCAAGGCATTTTTTTCACTCAAATGTTTCTAGTAAGTTGAACTCAAAGTCAATGAAAAGTCATTGTTACTTAAAATGTTTATGTGGTATTGACTCAAAACTAAATGAGAAGTTGTTATAACAAATTAACTTTTTACCCATCATACTCGCTTTGGAACTATTTTCACAAGTATGTGGTAAAATGTCACAAATCTTAGTACAAAACTCAAAACAGATCATCAAAAAGGCATTTTTTCCCAACTTTAAGCACAAGTTCAACACACAAAATCACACAGTAACTTTTTCACTAAATCTAATCAGTTTTTCATTTAGAAATATTGTTTTGTAGAAAGTATTTGCCTTTCAAAATACAATACTCACTAAACTTGTCATGTGATTCGCTTCTCATTTGTTTAAATGAATGTAATCCACTGTACCTAATGGTTAATCACTTAACCGTTTGGTAAACCTACAGATTTTAAAATGGTTTGTCTACAATATATGGATTTTGAGAACTACAGGAATCAAATGTGTGTTTGCAAAGTATAAACATCTAAATTACATGTATGATACATGATAACCATACATAATGACTCTTGCATATTGCTAATTCATTTCACTTGCTAATTGAATGGTAACCACAATTGGTCACCATATAAAAAGGAGATGTGTGTGAACACTTGCAATGTCTTTCAAGAAAGAAAGAAAGAAAGAAATTAAAGGAGCCCGTCAGAGAGGTAGGCATGGGCCCTGTCAAAGAGGTGGGCATGGGCCCCGTCAAAGAGGTCAAAGAGGTGGGCGTGGGCCCTGTCAAAGAGGTCAAAGAGGTGGGCGTGGGCCCTGTCAAAGAGGTGGGCATGGGCCCCGTCAAAGAGGTCAAAGAGGTGGGCATGGGCCCCGTCAAAGAGGTCAAAGAGGTGGGCATGGGCCCCGTCAAAGAGTGGGGCATGGGCTCCGTCAAAGAAGTGGGCATGGGCCCCGTCAAAGAGGTCAAAGAGGTGGGCATGGGCCCTGTCAAAGAGGTCAAAGAGGTGGGCATGGGCCCTGTCAAAGAGGTGGGCGTGGGCACCGTCAAAGAGGTCAAAGAGGTGGGCATGGGCACCGTCAAAGAGATCAAAGAGGTGGGCGTGGGCCCTGTCAAAGAGGTCAAAGAGGTGGGCGTGGGCCCCGTCAAAGAGGTCAAAGAGGTAGGCATGGGCCCCGTCAAAGAGGTCAAAGAGGTGGGTATGGGCCCCGTCAAAGAGGTCAAAGAGGTAGGCATGGGCCCCGTCAAAGAGGTCAAAGAGGTGGGCATGGACCCTGTCAAAGAGGTGGGCATGGGCACCGTCAAAGAGGTCAAAGAGGTGGGCATGGGCTCTGTCAAAGAGATCAAAGAGGTGGGCGTGGGCCCCGTCAAAGAGGTCAAAGAGGTGGGCATGGGCCCTGTCAAAGAGGTCAAAGAGGTGGGCATGGGCCCCGTCAAAGAGGTGGGCATGGGTCCCGTCAAAGAGGTCAAAGAGGTGGGCATGGGCCCTGTCAAAGAGGTCAAAGAGGTGGGCATGGGCCAAGTTAAAGAGGTGGGCATGGGCCCCGTCAAAGAGGTGGGCGTGGGCCCTGTCAAAGAGGTCAAAGAGGTCAAAGAGGTGGGCATGGGCCATGTCAAAGAGGTCAAAGAGGTGGGCATGGGCCCCATCAAAGAGGTCAAAGAGGTGGGCATGGGCCCTGTCAAAGAGGTCAAAGAGGTGGGCATGGGCCCCGTCAAAGAGGTCAAAGAGGTGGGCATGGGCCCTGTCAAAGAGTTGGGCATTGGCCTCGTAAAATAGGTCAAAGAGGTGGGCATGGGCCCCATCAAAGAGGTGGTTATGGGCCCCATCAAAAAGGTGGGCATGGCCCCCATCAAAGAGATGGGCATGGGCCCCATCAAAGAGTTGAGCATGGGCCCCATCAAAGAGGTGGTCATGGGCCCCATCAAAGAGGTGGACATCAGAGGGAGGCAGATGGCAGGGAACTGTTGTGTCTAATGAAGTCCGGGCTGCCATCGTTGACCATGTTGTAAACAAAGGCCTTACCACGGCAGAGGCTGACAGATTAGTTCACCCCAATCTGAAAAAATCTTGCAGGATATGCAATGTGTGCGGCTATTCGTCAAAACGGCGACCTTCACCAACATGCAAATCTAGGCCCATACAACACTGCACACATTATCACATTTCTGGACACCCTCCACAACAAACTAATCCCTAATGACCAGTGGCCAGAGCAGCCCAGGTACGTTATCATCTGGGACAATGTTAGTTTCCACCGGGCTGCTGTGGTCCGCAATTGGTTCACAGGTCACCCAGTTTTCATCACACTCAATCTCCCCCCATACTCTTTGTTTTTGAATCCTATTGCATAATTATTCAGGTGTATGATCGCCAGCCCCACCAATGCATACCCCTTACCCCTTCTACAGGCAATGGAGGAGGCTTGTGGAGACATCGATCAGGGGTCATGCCAGGCCTGGATACGGCACTCCAGGCGATACTGTCCATGCTGCCTAGCTCAAGACAACATCGTATGTGATGTGGATGATGTCTTATGACCCACAAAGGCGAGATGTAGCCCCCAAAAAATCAGTTCTTTTTTTTCTAGCACAAATGTTTTTGTTTTCTTCTACTGCGCCTTTGTTGTGTTAGAACATTTTGAGAGACAAAAATAACATTTTCCTCTTATTTGTATTGATAGTGTGTTATGTTTGGAATACACATCCATACTTTACACGTTTGGATACCTGTGTGTATGTGTGTTTACTACATGTATGACAAAAGCCACATGTGTTTTTAATTTATACTATCAGTGCGTAGTTGGTGCTTCGTGTGCTTATTCAAATGATGGTTTGTGTGTACTGTACTGATGCAAAACCAAAAAAATTTAAAGAATTGTGTGCTTTTGCAAGATATGTATAATGTTTTGCTGGTATTGTGTAAGGTTTTGTGGTTAGTGTGTAGATTTTTTCAAAAATAACCTATCATTTCGAAGATAGTGCCTAGCGCAATCAGAAAAAAATGTAATGTTACTATTTGATGCACATGCTACTTCACAATATCATATTGGAACTATACTGTAAAAATAACAAACCAAAATATATTTTCAGGGGGTGATGGTGCTTGATGCTGCTGTGAACCATCACAAGTACCGGTATATCTTTGTTGATGAAGCGGGCTTCAACCTGGCCAAAACTCGTCACCGTGGGCGGAACCTCATCGGCCAACAGGCGACCTGCCAAGTGTCTGGACAACTTGTGGGAAACATCTCCATGTGCACAGCTATCTCTATCTCTGCACTCCTCATTGTGTTTCTCAATGAAATTGAGCAGGCCTGTCAAGTTGAAGGGGTCATCTATGTCCTTGTGTGGGACAATGTCACATTCCACCATGCAGAGGTGGTTCATGAATGGTTTCAGGCTCATCCCTAATCGTTACCCTATTCCTGCCGCCGTACTGTCCATTCCTCAACCCTATTGAGGAATTTTTGTTCAGCATGGAGTTGGAAGGTGTACGATCACCCTCCAAATGAACAAGCCACCCTCCCTTTGGGCATGGATGAGGAATGTGACTTCAATGCAAACCAATGTCAAGCCTGCATTTGCCATGCCAAAAGGTTTTTCCCACTCTGCAGGAACAATGGAGACATTCACTGTGATGTGGATGAGAATTTTTGGCCAAATAGTCAAGACAGGCTTGATACAAATTAATGTGTGCTAAGCTTTGTTTAATTAGTTTATTTAATTTCTTACATTTGATTACAGACAGTACACCTATGTTGCAATTATAATCTAAATCTGAATGATTGTAGAGGATGTCTTCATTGATCACACATGTCACATACAGTGGGGCAAAAAAGTATTTAGTCAGCCACCAATTGTGCAAGTTCTCCCACTTAAAAAGATGAGAGAAGCCTGTAATTTTCATCATAGGTACACTTCATGACAGACAAAATGAGAAAAATAAATCAAGAAAATCACATTGTAGGATTTTTAATGAATGTAAATAAGTATTTGGACAATAACAAAAGTTAATCTCAATACTTTGGTATATACCCTTTGTTGGCAATGACAGAGGTTAAACGTTTTCTGTAAGTCTTTACAAGGTTTTCACACACTTTTGCTGGTATTTTGGCCCATTCCTCCATGCAGATTTCCTCTAGAGCAGTGATGTTTTGGGGCTGTTGCTGGGCAACACAGACTTTCAACTCCCTCCAAAGACTTTCTATGGGGTTGAGATCTGAAGACTGGCTAGGCCACTCCAGGACCTTGAAATGCTTCTTACGAAGCCACTCCTTCGTTGCCCGGGCGGTGTATTTGGGATCATTGTCATGATGAAAGACCCAGCCACGTTTCATCTTCAATGCCCTTGCTGATGGAAGGAGGTTTTCACTCAAAATCTCACGATACATGGCCCCATTCATTCTTTCCTTTACACGGATCAGTCGTCCTGGTCCCTTTGCAGAAAAACAGCCCCAAAGCATGATGTTTCCATCCCCATGCTTCACAGTAGATATGTGTTCTTTGGATGCAACTCAGCATTCTTTGTCCTCCAAACACGACGAGTTGAGTTTTTACCAAAAAGTTATATTTTGGTTTCATCTGACCATATGACATTCTCCCAATCTTCTTCTAGATCATCCAAATTCTCTCTAGCAAACTTCAGATGTACTGGCTTAAGCAGGGGGACACGTCTGGCACTGCAGGATTTGAGTCCCTGGCGGCATAGTGTGTTACTGATGGTAGGCTTTGTTACTTTGGTCCCAGCTCTCTGCAGGTCATTCACTAGGTCCCCCCGTGTGGTTCTGGGATTTTTGCTCGCCGTCCGGGGCGTGGAGCCCCAGATCGAGGAAGATTATAAGTGGTCTTGTATGTCTTCCATTTCCTAATAATTGCTCCCACAGTTGATTTCTTCAAACCAAGCTGCTTGCCTATTGCAGATTCAGTCTTCCCAGCCTGGTGCAGGTCTACAATGTTGTTTCTGGTGTTCTTTGACAGCTCTTTGGTCTTGGCCATAGTGGAGTTTGGAGTGTGACTGTTTGAGGTTGTGGACAAGTGTCTTTAATACTGATAACAAGTTCAAACAGGTGCCATTAATACAGGTAATGAGTGGAGGACAGAGGAGCCTCTTAAAGAAGAAATTACAGGTCTGTGAGACAGCACAATGACAGCACATTGGGGTTTACAGTGTAGTGCAATGTGCTGTCATTACTCAAAACGTTTGAGGAAACCCATTGCACTTAATAGGTATGCGGACAGTGTGCCTGCCTTTCAGAGTGATTTGTACTCAGTTTACAATGCACAATGAAGCTACTGATTGGAGAAAAAAACTCCCAATAAATTCCCAACAGGTTTCTCAACTCAAAGGGTTTCAACACTAAATTACATTCTAATACATACATCTAGTAAATCCCAGGGTTTGATTAGGCCAGTGGCACGCCTTGGAGACACACAAATATAAACACACACACACCTCAATGACGGAAGACATGTCCAGGAAACACCATTACTCATCCAAAGGGAACCTTTTTTTTATTAAAGCTAAATTACACACATACACACACACACACACACACACAACCGAACAGCAATTATATTACTGACACACACACACATACATGCACACACAAGCACTTTTCAATCATAGTGAAACCTGTTGTTCTCCTGTTGCTTACTGACATCACCACAGGGACACAGAAACCTCTGTATTATCACAATCTAATTGACTCCGCCGCATTCTGGATTCCCCATATAGCAGATAGCAGAGTCATTACACACACACACACACACACACACACACACACACACACACACACACACACACACACACACACACACACACACACACACACACACACACACACACACACACACACACACACACACACACACACACACACTCAGCAGAACACAGCCTCTTCCAGCTACATTAGGGCTAAGTGCATTTGACACAGAAGGAGATGAACATGTTGTCATTTATTTGTATGTGTGTGTGTGTGTGTGAGAGAGAGCTTGAGTGTGTGTCTGTTAATGTCCCACAGTTTTCCCCTTTCCCCTAAGATGAGAGACAATAGATAATAACACAGATATATTGGACTGGCTACAAAGTTTGGGGAATGAGTCAACTTTCTATTTTCACACACACAGTCACACATGCTAGTATAGTTTCTGGTGACGTTTGGGGAACCTGAGTCTATTCCACCACCAGATCTCATATATATGTCAACATGTACAGTATGCACGCAAGAAAACTTCTATCAACACACACACACAACACACACTCATGCAAGAGGGGCAAGGAGAGAGAGAGAAAAGCTGACTTAAACATTTTTCTCAATTTCACAAAAGCAGCCGGTGTCAACATGATGAATGAGAAAATAAGGATAGCGAGGGGAGAGAGAGAGCTTCTTCTTTTTTACAAAAGCACACACACACACACATGCATACGCACACACGCACATGCACACACTCAAACATAATTTCAAGTTCAGATGATTTCAACTTATTTTGGGTGGTAGACCTCATTAGAATAATACCCAACATGTTAATATACTGATTTTGCTAGGTTAAAGTTCATATAAGGAAATCTGTCAATTTAAATGAATAAATTAGGCCCTAAACTATGAAGTTCATATGACTGGGCAGGTGTGCGTGCAGAGGTGCAGCTATGGGTGGCCTGAGAGGGCATAGGCCCATCCATTTGGGAGTCAGGCTGACCTGTTGGTTGGTTGACACAACTAAGTGCACTGCCAGTTTTGAAAATGGTGAAACATCGGAGACATGAGCAAGAGACAGATAGGAACATAATGTTCCCTACTGTGATCTCTATTATATAATTTCAAAGACTTAGTCAGTTCTGAAATGTGTTATTTTCAAAGTAGTCATTGCGAGTGTACAGGAAGTAAGGCATCCAGGTTAAAGAAAACTACAAGTTTAGATTTTCTGATGATCAAAAACTCTCCACTAATTTGTCAAAACAACTTGAATAGCTTTGTTAGGACAATTAAGTAAAAACACATTGATTTTACTAAAAGTATGCAGTTCACTCAAGTTATTACATCCAAATTTGTCAGTTCCACTGACTTTACGAGATTAAGTTCAAATGAACTTAATACAAAATCAGGATTGTACTTCATATTACATTTTAAGGCAGCCAGGTTACAGACTTTTTTTTAAAGGTTCTGAACATTCATTCTGAAAAGTACTTTTATCTCATGGCTAACATGCCAGAAAGTTTGAAAAGACTAGTTGAGTGGGCGGGGAGCATATATTCATGAGCTTGCCTTGACTGACAGCTCTTTGAAACGCCTATGTCAAGCAACTTGGATGCAGTGAGCGGTGTAAGCAGTAAAATCATCTCAAGCAGATTTGGTGAAACACAAAGCAACTCAGACATCAAAATTGCATCAATTATACACTGCTCAAAAAAATAAAGGGAACACTAAAATAACACATCCTAGATCTGAATGAATGAAATATTCTTATTAAATACTTTTTTCTTTACATAGTTGAATGTGCTGACAACAAAATCACGCAAAAATTATCAATGGAAATCAAATTTATCAACCCATGGAGGTCTGGATTTGGAGTCACACTCAAAATTAAAGTGGAAAACC